>NC_139824.1:1037698-1090198 GCF_963457635.1 Microchirus variegatus
CCCTGAACAAGGATCCGTTGAAAATATTCACATATCTCTTAAGGAATAATTGAAATGATTTTTTTTAAATGAGGAAACGATCCATTTGCCCTGATGCACTTTGCACATGTGGTGGTTGAAAAAGCTTACAGCACCTGGTATTCCCAGGCGGTCTCCCATCCAAGTACTAACCGGGCCCGACCCTGCTTAGCTTCCGAGATCAGACGAGATCGGGCCTGTTCAGGGTGGTATGGCCGTAAGCTGAATAGTAGTCAACAAACACTCTATTTATGCTGATGCACTTTGACAGTGAGCTGACTTTCTTCCGAAAAAACTCACTTTTTGCCCAAAAAGTATCTCTGAATGACTTGAAATTTTACACAGTAGTAGTCAACGTCGCCCTGAACAAGGATCCGTTGAAAATATTCACATATCTCTTAAGGAATAATTGAAATGATTTTTTTTAAATGAGGAAACGATCCATTTGCCCTGATGCACTTTGCACATGTGGTGGTTGAAAAAGCTTACAGCACCTGGTATTCCCAGGCGGTCTCCCATCCAAGTACTAACCGGGCCCGACCCTGCTTAGCTTCCGAGATCAGACGAGATCGGGCGTGTTCAGGGTGGTATGGCCGTAAGCGGAATAGTAGTCAACAAACACTCTATTTATGCTGATGCACTTTGACAGTGAGCTGACTTTGTTGCGAAAAAAGTCACTTTTTGCCCAAAAAGTATCTCTGAATGACTTGAAATTTTACACAGTAGTAGTCAACATCGCCCTGAACAAGGATCCGTTGAAAATATTCACATATCTCTTAAGGAATAATTGAAATGATTTTTTTTAAATGAGGAAACGATCCATTTGCCCTGATGCACTTTGCACATGTGGTGGTTGAAAAAGCTTACAGCACCTGGTATTCCCAGGCGGTCTCCCATCCAAGTACTAACCGGGCCCGACCCTGCTTAGCTTCCGAGATCAGACGAGATCGGGCCTGTTCAGGGTGGTATGGCCGTAAGCTGAATAGTAGTCAACAAACACTCTATTTATGCTGATGCACTTTGACAGTGAGCTGACTTTCTTCCGAAAAAACTCACTTTTTGCCCAAAAAGTATCTCTGAATGACTTGAAATTTTACACAGTAGTAGTCAACGTCGCCCTGAACAAGGATCCGTTGAAAATATTCACATATCTCTTAAGGAATAATTGAAATGATTTTTTTTAAATGAGGAAACGATCCATTTGCCCTGATGCACTTTGCACATGTGGTGGTTGAAAAAGCTTACAGCACCTGGTATTCCCAGGCGGTCTCCCATCCAAGTACTAACCGGGCCCGACCCTGCTTAGCTTCCGAGATCAGACGAGATCGGGCGTGTTCAGGGTGGTATGGCCGTAAGCGGAATAGTAGTCAACAAACACTCTATTTATGCTGATGCACTTTGACAGTGAGCTGACTTTCTTCCGAAAAAACTCACTTTTTGCCCAAAAAGTATCTCTGAATGACTTGAAATTTTACACAGTAGTAGTCAACGTCGCCCTGAACAAGGATCCGTTGAAAATATTCACATATCTCTTAAGGAATAATTGAAATGATTTTTTTTAAATGAGGAAACGATCCATTTGCCCTGATGCACTTTGCACATGTGGTGGTTGAAAAAGCTTACAGCACCTGGTATTCCCAGGCGGTCTCCCATCCAAGTACTAACCGGGCCCGACCCTGCTTAGCTTCCGAGATCAGACGAGATCGGGCGTGTTCAGGGTGGTATGGCCGTAAGCGGAATAGTAGTCAACAAACACTCTATTTATGCTGATGCACTTTGACAGTGAGCTGACTTTGTTGCGAAAAAAGTCACTTTTTGCCCAAAAAGTATCTCTGAATGACTTGAAATTTTACACAGTAGTAGTCAACATCGCCCTGAACAAGGATCCGTTGAAAATATTCACATATCTCTTAAGGAATAATTGAAATGATTTTTTTTAAATGAGGAAACGATCCATTTGCCCTGATGCACTTTGCACATGTGGTGGTTGAAAAAGCTTACAGCACCTGGTATTCCCAGGCGGTCTCCCATCCAAGTACTAACCGGGCCCGACCCTGCTTAGCTTCCGAGATCAGACGAGATCGGGCCTGTTCAGGGTGGTATGGCCGTAAGCTGAATAGTAGTCAACAAACACTCTATTTATGCTGATGCACTTTGACAGTGAGCTGACTTTCTTCCGAAAAAACTCACTTTTTGCCCAAAAAGTATCTCTGAATGACTTGAAATTTTACACAGTAGTAGTCAACGTCGCCCTGAACAAGGATCCGTTGAAAATATTCACATATCTCTTAAGGAATAATTGAAATGATTTTTTTTAAATGAGGAAACGATCCATTTGCCCTGATGCACTTTGCACATGTGGTGGTTGAAAAAGCTTACAGCACCTGGTATTCCCAGGCGGTCTCCCATCCAAGTACTAACCGGGCCCGACCCTGCTTAGCTTCCGAGATCAGACGAGATCGGGCGTGTTCAGGGTGGTATGGCCGTAAGCGGAATAGTAGTCAACAAACACTCTATTTATGCTGATGCACTTTGACAGTGAGCTGACTTTCTTCCGAAAAAACTCACTTTTTGCCCAAAAAGTATCTCTGAATGACTTGAAATTTTACACAGTAGTAGTCAACGTCGCCCTGAACAAGGATCCGTTGAAAATATTCACATATCTCTTAAGGAATAATTGAAATGATTTTTTTTAAATGAGGAAACGATCCATTTGCCCTGATGCACTTTGCACATGTGGTGGTTGAAAAAGCTTACAGCACCTGGTATTCCCAGGCGGTCTCCCATCCAAGTACTAACCGGGCCCGACCCTGCTTAGCTTCCGAGATCAGACGAGATCGGGCGTGTTCAGGGTGGTATGGCCGTAAGCGGAATAGTAGTCAACAAACACTCTATTTATGCTGATGCACTTTGACAGTGAGCTGACTTTGTTGCGAAAAAAGTCACTTTTTGCCCAAAAAGTATCTCTGAATGACTTGAAATTTTACACAGTAGTAGTCAACATCGCCCTGAACAAGGATCCGTTGAAAATATTCACATATCTCTTAAGGAATAATTGAAATGATTTTTTTTAAATGAGGAAACGATCCATTTGCCCTGATGCACTTTGCACATGTGGTGGTTGAAAAAGCTTACAGCACCTGGTATTCCCAGGCGGTCTCCCATCCAAGTACTAACCGGGCCCGACCCTGCTTAGCTTCCGAGATCAGACGAGATCGGGCCTGTTCAGGGTGGTATGGCCGTAAGCTGAATAGTAGTCAACAAACACTCTATTTATGCTGATGCACTTTGACAGTGAGCTGACTTTCTTCCGAAAAAAGTCACTTTTTGCCCAAAAAGTATCTCTGAATGACTTGAAATTTTACACAGTAGTAGTCAACGTCGCCCTGAACAAGGATCCGTTGAAAATATTCACATATCTCTTAAGGAATAATTGAAATGATTTTTTTTAAATGAGGAAACGATCCATTTGCCCTGATGCACTTTGCACATGTGGTGGTTGAAAAAGCTTACAGCACCTGGTATTCCCAGGCGGTCTCCCATCCAAGTACTAACCGGGCCCGACCCTGCTTAGCTTCCGAGATCAGACGAGATCGGGCGTGTTCAGGGTGGTATGGCCGTAAGCGGAATAGTAGTCAACAAACACTCTATTTATGCTGATGCACTTTGACAGTGAGCTGACTTTCTTCCGAAAAAACTCACTTTTTGCCCAAAAAGTATCTCTGAATGACTTGAAATTTTACACAGTAGTAGTCAACGTCGCCCTGAACAAGGATCCGTTGAAAATATTCACATATCTCTTAAGGAATAATTGAAATGATTTTTTTTAAATGAGGAAACGATCCATTTGCCCTGATGCACTTTGCACATGTGGTGGTTGAAAAAGCTTACAGCACCTGGTATTCCCAGGCGGTCTCCCATCCAAGTACTAACCGGGCCCGACCCTGCTTAGCTTCCGAGATCAGACGAGATCGGGCGTGTTCAGGGTGGTATGGCCGTAAGCGGAATAGTAGTCAACAAACACTCTATTTATGCTGATGCACTTTGACAGTGAGCTGACTTTGTTGCGAAAAAAGTCACTTTTTGCCCAAAAAGTATCTCTGAATGACTTGAAATTTTACACAGTAGTAGTCAACATCGCCCTGAACAAGGATCCGTTGAAAATATTCACATATCTCTTAAGGAATAATTGAAATGATTTTTTTTAAATGAGGAAACGATCCATTTGCCCTGATGCACTTTGCACATGTGGTGGTTGAAAAAGCTTACAGCACCTGGTATTCCCAGGCGGTCTCCCATCCAAGTACTAACCGGGCCCGACCCTGCTTAGCTTCCGAGATCAGACGAGATCGGGCCTGTTCAGGGTGGTATGGCCGTAAGCTGAATAGTAGTCAACAAACACTCTATTTATGCTGATGCACTTTGACAGTGAGCTGACTTTCTTCCGAAAAAAGTCACTTTTTGCCCAAAAAGTATCTCTGAATGACTTGAAATTTTACACAGTAGTAGTCAACGTCGCCCTGAACAAGGATCCGTTGAAAATATTCACATATCTCTTAAGGAATAATTGAAATGATTTTTTTTAAATGAGGAAACGATCCATTTGCCCTGATGCACTTTGCACATGTGGTGGTTGAAAAAGCTTACAGCACCTGGTATTCCCAGGCGGTCTCCCATCCAAGTACTAACCGGGCCCGACCCTGCTTAGCTTCCGAGATCAGACGAGATCGGGCGTGTTCAGGGTGGTATGGCCGTAAGCGGAATAGTAGTCAACAAACACTCTATTTATGCTGATGCACTTTGACAGTGAGCTGACTTTGTTGCGAAAAAAGTCACTTTTTGCCCAAAAAGTATCTCTGAATGACTTGAAATTTTACACAGTAGTAGTCAACATCGCCCTGAACAAGGATCCGTTGAAAATATTCACATATCTCTTAAGGAATAATTGAAATGATTTTTTTTAAATGAGGAAACGATCCATTTGCCCTGATGCACTTTGCACATGTGGTGGTTGAAAAAGCTTACAGCACCTGGTATTCCCAGGCGGTCTCCCATCCAAGTACTAACCGGGCCCGACCCTGCTTAGCTTCCGAGATCAGACGAGATCGGGCCTGTTCAGGGTGGTATGGCCGTAAGCTGAATAGTAGTCAACAAACACTCTATTTATGCTGATGCACTTTGACAGTGAGCTGACTTTCTTCCGAAAAAAGTCACTTTTTGCCCAAAAAGTATCTCTGAATGACTTGAAATTTTACACAGTAGTAGTCAACGTCGCCCTGAACAAGGATCCGTTGAAAATATTCACATATCTCTTAAGGAATAATTGAAATGATTTTTTTTAAATGAGGAAACGATCCATTTGCCCTGATGCACTTTGCACATGTGGTGGTTGAAAAAGCTTACAGCACCTGGTATTCCCAGGCGGTCTCCCATCCAAGTACTAACCGGGCCCGACCCTGCTTAGCTTCCGAGATCAGACGAGATCGGGCGTGTTCAGGGTGGTATGGCCGTAAGCGGAATAGTAGTCAACAAACACTCTATTTATGCTGATGCACTTTGACAGTGAGCTGACTTTCTTCCGAAAAAAGTCACTTTTTGCCCAAAAAGTATCTCTGAATGACTTGAAATTTTACACAGTAGTAGTCAACGTCGCCCTGAACAAGGATCCGTTGAAAATATTCACATATCTCTTAAGGAATAATTGAAATGATTTTTTTTAAATGAGGAAACGATCCATTTGCCCTGATGCACTTTGCACATGTGGTGGTTGAAAAAGCTTACAGCACCTGGTATTCCCAGGCGGTCTCCCATCCAAGTACTAACCGGGCCCGACCCTGCTTAGCTTCCGAGATCAGACGAGATCGGGCGTGTTCAGGGTGGTATGGCCGTAAGCGGAATAGTAGTCAACAAACACTCTATTTATGCTGATGCACTTTGACAGTGAGCTGACTTTCTTCCGAAAAAACTCACTTTTTGCCCAAAAAGTATCTCTGAATGACTTGAAATTTTACACAGTAGTAGTCAACGTCGCCCTGAACAAGGATCCGTTGAAAATATTCACATATCTCTTAAGGAATAATTGAAATGATTTTTTTTAAATGAGGAAACGATCCATTTGCCCTGATGCACTTTGCACATGTGGTGGTTGAAAAAGCTTACAGCACCTGGTATTCCCAGGCGGTCTCCCATCCAAGTACTAACCGGGCCCGACCCTGCTTAGCTTCCGAGATCAGACGAGATCGGGCGTGTTCAGGGTGGTATGGCCGTAAGCGGAATAGTAGTCAACAAACACTCTATTTATGCTGATGCACTTTGACAGTGAGCTGACTTTGTTGCGAAAAAAGTCACTTTTTGCCCAAAAAGTATCTCTGAATGACTTGAAATTTTACACAGTAGTAGTCAACATCGCCCTGAACAAGGATCCGTTGAAAATATTCACATATCTCTTAAGGAATAATTGAAATGATTTTTTTTAAATGAGGAAACGATCCATTTGCCCTGATGCACTTTGCACATGTGGTGGTTGAAAAAGCTTACAGCACCTGGTATTCCCAGGCGGTCTCCCATCCAAGTACTAACCGGGCCCGACCCTGCTTAGCTTCCGAGATCAGACGAGATCGGGCCTGTTCAGGGTGGTATGGCCGTAAGCTGAATAGTAGTCAACAAACACTCTATTTATGCTGATGCACTTTGACAGTGAGCTGACTTTCTTCCGAAAAAAGTCACTTTTTGCCCAAAAAGTATCTCTGAATGACTTGAAATTTTACACAGTAGTAGTCAACGTCGCCCTGAACAAGGATCCGTTGAAAATATTCACATATCTCTTAAGGAATAATTGAAATGATTTTTTTTAAATGAGGAAACGATCCATTTGCCCTGATGCACTTTGCACATGTGGTGGTTGAAAAAGCTTACAGCACCTGGTATTCCCAGGCGGTCTCCCATCCAAGTACTAACCGGGCCCGACCCTGCTTAGCTTCCGAGATCAGACGAGATCGGGCGTGTTCAGGGTGGTATGGCCGTAAGCGGAATAGTAGTCAACAAACACTCTATTTATGCTGATGCACTTTGACAGTGAGCTGACTTTGTTGCGAAAAAAGTCACTTTTTGCCCAAAAAGTATCTCTGAATGACTTGAAATTTTACACAGTAGTAGTCAACATCGCCCTGAACAAGGATCCGTTGAAAATATTCACATATCTCTTAAGGAATAATTGAAATGATTTTTTTTAAATGAGGAAACGATCCATTTGCCCTGATGCACTTTGCACATGTGGTGGTTGAAAAAGCTTACAGCACCTGGTATTCCCAGGCGGTCTCCCATCCAAGTACTAACCGGGCCCGACCCTGCTTAGCTTCCGAGATCAGACGAGATCGGGCCTGTTCAGGGTGGTATGGCCGTAAGCTGAATAGTAGTCAACAAACACTCTATTTATGCTGATGCACTTTGACAGTGAGCTGACTTTCTTCCGAAAAAAGTCACTTTTTGCCCAAAAAGTATCTCTGAATGACTTGAAATTTTACACAGTAGTAGTCAACGTCGCCCTGAACAAGGATCCGTTGAAAATATTCACATATCTCTTAAGGAATAATTGAAATGATTTTTTTTAAATGAGGAAACGATCCATTTGCCCTGATGCACTTTGCACATGTGGTGGTTGAAAAAGCTTACAGCACCTGGTATTCCCAGGCGGTCTCCCATCCAAGTACTAACCGGGCCCGACCCTGCTTAGCTTCCGAGATCAGACGAGATCGGGCCTGTTCAGGGTGGTATGGCCGTAAGCTGAATAGTAGTCAACAAACACTCTATTTATGCTGATGCACTTTGACAGTGAGCTGACTTTCTTCCGAAAAAAGTCACTTTTTGCCCAAAAAGTATCTCTGAATGACTTGAAATTTTACACAGTAGTAGTCAACGTCGCCCTGAACAAGGATCCGTTGAAAATATTCACATATCTCTTAAGGAATAATTGAAATGATTTTTTTTAAATGAGGAAACGATCCATTTGCCCTGATGCACTTTGCACATGTGGTGGTTGAAAAAGCTTACAGCACCTGGTATTCCCAGGCGGTCTCCCATCCAAGTACTAACCGGGCCCGACCCTGCTTAGCTTCCGAGATCAGACGAGATCGGGCGTGTTCAGGGTGGTATGGCCGTAAGCGGAATAGTAGTCAACAAACACTCTATTTATGCTGATGCACTTTGACAGTGAGCTGACTTTCTTCCGAAAAAAGTCACTTTTTGCCCAAAAAGTATCTCTGAATGACTTGAAATTTTACACAGTAGTAGTCAACGTCGCCCTGAACAAGGATCCGTTGAAAATATTCACATATCTCTTAAGGAATAATTGAAATGATTTTTTTTAAATGAGGAAACGATCCATTTGCCCTGATGCACTTTGCACATGTGGTGGTTGAAAAAGCTTACAGCACCTGGTATTCCCAGGCGGTCTCCCATCCAAGTACTAACCGGGCCCGACCCTGCTTAGCTTCCGAGATCAGACGAGATCGGGCGTGTTCAGGGTGGTATGGCCGTAAGCGGAATAGTAGTCAACAAACACTCTATTTATGCTGATGCACTTTGACAGTGAGCTGACTTTCTTCCGAAAAAACTCACTTTTTGCCCAAAAAGTATCTCTGAATGACTTGAAATTTTACACAGTAGTAGTCAACGTCGCCCTGAACAAGGATCCGTTGAAAATATTCACATATCTCTTAAGGAATAATTGAAATGATTTTTTTTAAATGAGGAAACGATCCATTTGCCCTGATGCACTTTGCACATGTGGTGGTTGAAAAAGCTTACAGCACCTGGTATTCCCAGGCGGTCTCCCATCCAAGTACTAACCGGGCCCGACCCTGCTTAGCTTCCGAGATCAGACGAGATCGGGCGTGTTCAGGGTGGTATGGCCGTAAGCGGAATAGTAGTCAACAAACACTCTATTTATGCTGATGCACTTTGACAGTGAGCTGACTTTGTTGCGAAAAAAGTCACTTTTTGCCCAAAAAGTATCTCTGAATGACTTGAAATTTTACACAGTAGTAGTCAACATCGCCCTGAACAAGGATCCGTTGAAAATATTCACATATCTCTTAAGGAATAATTGAAATGATTTTTTTTAAATGAGGAAACGATCCATTTGCCCTGATGCACTTTGCACATGTGGTGGTTGAAAAAGCTTACAGCACCTGGTATTCCCAGGCGGTCTCCCATCCAAGTACTAACCGGGCCCGACCCTGCTTAGCTTCCGAGATCAGACGAGATCGGGCCTGTTCAGGGTGGTATGGCCGTAAGCTGAATAGTAGTCAACAAACACTCTATTTATGCTGATGCACTTTGACAGTGAGCTGACTTTCTTCCGAAAAAAGTCACTTTTTGCCCAAAAAGTATCTCTGAATGACTTGAAATTTTACACAGTAGTAGTCAACGTCGCCCTGAACAAGGATCCGTTGAAAATATTCACATATCTCTTAAGGAATAATTGAAATGATTTTTTTTAAATGAGGAAACGATCCATTTGCCCTGATGCACTTTGCACATGTGGTGGTTGAAAAAGCTTACAGCACCTGGTATTCCCAGGCGGTCTCCCATCCAAGTACTAACCGGGCCCGACCCTGCTTAGCTTCCGAGATCAGACGAGATCGGGCGTGTTCAGGGTGGTATGGCCGTAAGCGGAATAGTAGTCAACAAACACTCTATTTATGCTGATGCACTTTGACAGTGAGCTGACTTTGTTGCGAAAAAAGTCACTTTTTGCCCAAAAAGTATCTCTGAATGACTTGAAATTTTACACAGTAGTAGTCAACATCGCCCTGAACAAGGATCCGTTGAAAATATTCACATATCTCTTAAGGAATAATTGAAATGATTTTTTTTAAATGAGGAAACGATCCATTTGCCCTGATGCACTTTGCACATGTGGTGGTTGAAAAAGCTTACAGCACCTGGTATTCCCAGGCGGTCTCCCATCCAAGTACTAACCGGGCCCGACCCTGCTTAGCTTCCGAGATCAGACGAGATCGGGCCTGTTCAGGGTGGTATGGCCGTAAGCTGAATAGTAGTCAACAAACACTCTATTTATGCTGATGCACTTTGACAGTGAGCTGACTTTCTTCCGAAAAAAGTCACTTTTTGCCCAAAAAGTATCTCTGAATGACTTGAAATTTTACACAGTAGTAGTCAACGTCGCCCTGAACAAGGATCCGTTGAAAATATTCACATATCTCTTAAGGAATAATTGAAATGATTTTTTTTAAATGAGGAAACGATCCATTTGCCCTGATGCACTTTGCACATGTGGTGGTTGAAAAAGCTTACAGCACCTGGTATTCCCAGGCGGTCTCCCATCCAAGTACTAACCGGGCCCGACCCTGCTTAGCTTCCGAGATCAGACGAGATCGGGCGTGTTCAGGGTGGTATGGCCGTAAGCGGAATAGTAGTCAACAAACACTCTATTTATGCTGATGCACTTTGACAGTGAGCTGACTTTCTTCCGAAAAAACTCACTTTTTGCCCAAAAAGTATCTCTGAATGACTTGAAATTTTACACAGTAGTAGTCAACGTCGCCCTGAACAAGGATCCGTTGAAAATATTCACATATCTCTTAAGGAATAATTGAAATGATTTTTTTTAAATGAGGAAACGATCCATTTGCCCTGATGCACTTTGCACATGTGGTGGTTGAAAAAGCTTACAGCACCTGGTATTCCCAGGCGGTCTCCCATCCAAGTACTAACCGGGCCCGACCCTGCTTAGCTTCCGAGATCAGACGAGATCGGGCGTGTTCAGGGTGGTATGGCCGTAAGCGGAATAGTAGTCAACAAACACTCTATTTATGCTGATGCACTTTGACAGTGAGCTGACTTTGTTGCGAAAAAAGTCACTTTTTGCCCAAAAAGTATCTCTGAATGACTTGAAATTTTACACAGTAGTAGTCAACATCGCCCTGAACAAGGATCCGTTGAAAATATTCACATATCTCTTAAGGAATAATTGAAATGATTTTTTTTAAATGAGGAAACGATCCATTTGCCCTGATGCACTTTGCACATGTGGTGGTTGAAAAAGCTTACAGCACCTGGTATTCCCAGGCGGTCTCCCATCCAAGTACTAACCGGGCCCGACCCTGCTTAGCTTCCGAGATCAGACGAGATCGGGCCTGTTCAGGGTGGTATGGCCGTAAGCTGAATAGTAGTCAACAAACACTCTATTTATGCTGATGCACTTTGACAGTGAGCTGACTTTCTTCCGAAAAAAGTCACTTTTTGCCCAAAAAGTATCTCTGAATGACTTGAAATTTTACACAGTAGTAGTCAACGTCGCCCTGAACAAGGATCCGTTGAAAATATTCACATATCTCTTAAGGAATAATTGAAATGATTTTTTTTAAATGAGGAAACGATCCATTTGCCCTGATGCACTTTGCACATGTGGTGGTTGAAAAAGCTTACAGCACCTGGTATTCCCAGGCGGTCTCCCATCCAAGTACTAACCGGGCCCGACCCTGCTTAGCTTCCGAGATCAGACGAGATCGGGCGTGTTCAGGGTGGTATGGCCGTGAGCGGAATAGTAGTCAACAAACACTCTATTTATGCTGATGCACTTTGACAGTGAGCTGACTTTCTTCCGAAAAAACTCACTTTTTGCCCAAAAAGTATCTCTGAATGACTTGAAATTTTACACAGTAGTAGTCAACGTCGCCCTGAACAAGGATCCGTTGAAAATATTCACATATCTCTTAAGGAATAATTGAAATGATTTTTTTTAAATGAGGAAACGATCCATTTGCCCTGATGCACTTTGCACATGTGGTGGTTGAAAAAGCTTACAGCACCTGGTATTCCCAGGCGGTCTCCCATCCAAGTACTAACCGGGCCCGACCCTGCTTAGCTTCCGAGATCAGACGAGATCGGGCGTGTTCAGGGTGGTATGGCCGTAAGCGGAATAGTAGTCAACAAACACTCTATTTATGCTGATGCACTTTGACAGTGAGCTGACTTTGTTGCGAAAAAAGTCACTTTTTGCCCAAAAAGTATCTCTGAATGACTTGAAATTTTACACAGTAGTAGTCAACATCGCCCTGAACAAGGATCCGTTGAAAATATTCACATATCTCTTAAGGAATAATTGAAATGATTTTTTTTAAATGAGGAAACGATCCATTTGCCCTGATGCACTTTGCACATGTGGTGGTTGAAAAAGCTTACAGCACCTGGTATTCCCAGGCTGTCTCCCATCCAAGTACTAACCGGGCCCGACCCTGCTTAGCTTCCGAGATCAGACGAGATCGGGCCTGTTCAGGGTGGTATGGCCGTAAGCTGAATAGTAGTCAACAAACACTCTATTTATGCTGATGCACTTTGACAGTGAGCTGACTTTGTTGCGAAAAAACTCACTTTTTGCCCAAAAAGTATCTCTGAATGACTTGAAATTTTACACAGTAGTAGTCAACGTCGCCCTGAACAAGGATCCGTTGAAAATATTCACATATCTCTTAAGGAATAATTGAAATGATTTTTTTTAAATGAGGAAACGATCCATTTGCCCTGATGCACTTTGCACATGTGGTGGTTGAAAAAGCTTACAGCACCTGGTATTCCCAGGCGGTCTCCCATCCAAGTACTAACCGGGCCCGACCCTGCTTAGCTTCCGAGATCAGACGAGATCGGGCGTGTTCAGGGTGGTATGGCCGTAAGCGGAATAGTAGTCAACAAACACTCTATTTATGCTGATGCACTTTGACAGTGAGCTGACTTTGTTGCGAAAAAAGTCACTTTTTGCCCAAAAAGTATCTCTGAATGACTTGAAATTTTACACAGTAGTAGTCAACGTCGCCCTGAACAAGGATCCGTTGAAAATATTCACATATCTCTTAAGGAATAATTGAAATGATTTTTTTTAAATGAGGAAACGATCCATTTGCCCTGATGCACTTTGCACATGTGGTGGTTGAAAAAGCTTACAGCACCTGGTATTCCCAGGCGGTCTCCCATCCAAGTACTAACCGGGCCCGACCCTGCTTAGCTTCCGAGATCAGAGGAGATCGGGCGTGTTCAGGGTGGTATGGCCGTAAGCGGAATAGTAGTCAACAAACACTCTATTTATGCTGATGCACTTTGACAGTGAGCTGACTTTGTTGCGAAAAAAGTCACTTTTTGCCCAAAAAGTATCTCTGAATGACTTGAAATTTTACACAGTAGTAGTCAACATCGCCCTGAACAAGGATCCGTTGAAAATATTCACATATCTCTTAAGGAATAATTGAAATGATTTTTTTTAAATGAGGAAACGATCCATTTGCCCTGATGCACTTTGCACATGTGGTGGTTGAAAAAGCTTACAGCACCTGGTATTCCCAGGCGGTCTCCCATCCAAGTACTAACCGGGCCCGACCCTGCTTAGCTTCCGAGATCAGACGAGATCGGGCCTGTTCAGGGTGGTATGGCCGTAAGCTGAATAGTAGTCAACAAACACTCTATTTATGCTGATGCACTTTGACAGTGAGCTGACTTTCTTCCGAAAAAAGTCACTTTTTGCCCAAAAAGTATCTCTGAATGACTTGAAATTTTACACAGTAGTAGTCAACGTCGCCCTGAACAAAGATCCGTTGAAAATATTCACATATCTCTTAAGGAATAATTGAAATTATTTTTTTTAAATGAGGAAACGATCCATTTACCCTGATGCACTTTGCACATGTGGTGGTTGAAAAAGCTTACAGCACCTGGTATTCCCAGGCGGTCTCCCATCCAAGTACTAACCGGGCCCGACCCTGCTTAGCTTCCGAGATCAGACGAGATCGGGCGTGTTCAGGGTGGTATGGCCGTAAGCGGAATAGTAGTCAACAAACACTCTATTTATGCTGATGCACTTTGACAGTGAGCTGACTTTCTTCCGAAAAAACTCACTTTTTGCCCAAAAAGTATCTCTGAATGACTTGAAATTTTACACAGTAGTAGTCAACGTCGCCCTGAACAAGGATCCGTTGAAAATATTCACATATCTCTTAAGGAATAATTGAAATGATTTTTTTTAAATGAGGAAACGATCCATTTGCCCTGATGCACTTTGCACATGTGGTGGTTGAAAAAGCTTACAGCACCTGGTATTCCCAGGCGGTCTCCCATCCAAGTACTAACCGGGCCCGACCCTGCTTAGCTTCCGAGATCAGACGAGATCGGGCGTGTTCAGGGTGGTATGGCCGTAAGCGGAATAGTAGTCAACAAACACTCTATTTATGCTGATGCACTTTGACAGTGAGCTGACTTTGTTGCGAAAAAAGTCACTTTTTGCCCAAAAAGTATCTCTGAATGACTTGAAATTTTACACAGTAGTAGTCAACATCGCCCTGAACAAGGATCCGTTGAAAATATTCACATATCTCTTAAGGAATAATTGAAATGATTTTTTTTAAATGAGGAAACGATCCATTTGCCCTGATGCACTTTGCACATGTGGTGGTTGAAAAAGCTTACAGCACCTGGTATTCCCAGGCGGTCTCCCATCCAAGTACTCACCGGGCCCGACCCTGCTTAGCTTCCGAGATCAGACGAGATCGGGCCTGTTCAGGGTGGTATGGCCGTAAGCTGAATAGTAGTCAACAAACACTCTATTTATGCTGATGCACTTTGACAGTGAGCTGACTTTCTTCCGAAAAAACTCACTTTTTGCCCAAAAAGTATCTCTGAATGACTTGAAATTTTACACAGTAGTAGTCAACGTCGCCCTGAACAAGGATCCGTTGAAAATATTCACATATCTCTTAAGGAATAATTGAAATGATTTTTTTTAAATGAGGAAACGATCCATTTGCCCTGATGCACTTTGCACATGTGGTGGTTGAAAAAGCTTACAGCACCTGGTATTCCCAGGCGGTCTCCCATCCAAGTACTAACCGGGCCCGACCCTGCTTAGCTTCCGAGATCAGACGAGATCGGGCGTGTTCAGGGTGGTATGGCCGTAAGCTGAATAGTAGTCAACAAACACTCTATTTATGCTTATGCACTTTGACAGTGAGCTGACTTTCTTCCGAAAAAACTCACTTTTTGCCCAAAAAGTATCTCTGAATAACTTGAAATTTTACACAGTAGTAGTCAACGTCGCCCTGAACAAGGATCTGTTGAAAATATTCACATATCTCTAAAGGAATAATTGAAATGATTTTTTTTAAATGAGGAAACGATCCATTTGCCCTGATGCACTTTGCACATGTGGTGGTTGAAAAAGCTTACAGCACCTGGTATTCCCAGGCGGTCTCCCATCCAAGTACTTACCGGGCCCGACCCTGCTTAGCTTCCGAAATCAGACGAGATCCGGCGTGTTCAGGGTGGTATGGCCGTAAGCGGAATAGTAGTCAACAAACACTCTATTTATGCTGATGCACTTTGACAGTGAGCTGACTTTCTTCCGAAAAAACTCACTTTTTGCCCAAAAAGTATCTCTGAATGACTTGAAATTTTACACAGTAGTAGTCAACGTCGCCCTGAACAAGGATCCGTTGAAAATATTCACATATCTCTTAAGGAATAATTGAAATGATTTTTTTTAAATGAGGAAACGATCCATTTGCCCTGATGCACTTTGCACATGTGGTGGTTGAAAAAGCTTACAGCACCTGGTATTCCCAGGCGGTCTCCCATCCAAGTACTAACCGGGCCCGACCCTGCTTAGCTTCCGAGATCAGACGAGATCGGGCGTGTTCAGGGTGGTATGGCCGTAAGCGGAATAGTAGTCAACAAACACTCTATTTATGCTGATGCACTTTGACAGTGAGCTGACTTTGTTGCGAAAAAAGTCACTTTTTGCCCAAAAAGTATCTCTGAATGACTTGAAATTTTACACAGTAGTAGTCAACATCGCCCTGAACAAGGATCCGTTGAAAATATTCACATATCTCTTAAGGAATAATTGAAATGATTTTTTTTAAATGAGGAAACGATCCATTTGCCCTGATGCACTTTGCACATGTGGTGGTTGAAAAAGCTTACAGCACCTGGTATTCCCAGGCGGTCTCCCATCCAAGTACTAACCGGGCCCGACCCTGCTTAGCTTCCGAGATCAGACGAGATCGGGCCTGTTCAGGGTGGTATGGCCGTAAGCTGAATAGTAGTCAACAAACACTCTATTTATGCTGATGCACTTTGACAGTGAGCTGACTTTCTTCCGAAAAAACTCACTTTTTGCCCAAAAAGTATCTCTGAATGACTTGAAATTTTACACAGTAGTAGTCAACGTCGCCCTGAACAAGGATCCGTTGAAAATATTCACATATCTCTTAAGGAATAATTGAAATGATTTTTTTTAAATGAGGAAACGATCCATTTGCCCTGATGCACTTTGCACATGTGGTGGTTGAAAAAGCTTACAGCACCTGGTATTCCCAGGCGGTCTCCCATCCAAGTACTAACCGGGCCCGACCCTGCTTAGCTTCCGAGATCAGACGAGATCGGGCGTGTTCAGGGTGGTATGGCCGTAAGCGGAATAGTAGTCAACAAACACTCTATTTATGCTGATGCACTTTGACAGTGAGCTGACTTTGTTGCGAAAAAAGTCACTTTTTGCCCAAAAAGTATCTCTGAATGACTTGAAATTTTACACAGTAGTAGTCAACATCGCCCTGAACAAGGATCCGTTGAAAATATTCACATATCTCTTAAGGAATAATTGAAATGATTTTTTTTAAATGAGGAAACGATCCATTTGCCCTGATGCACTTTGCACATGTGGTGGTTGAAAAAGCTTACAGCACCTGGTATTCCCAGGCGGTCTCCCATCCAAGTACTAACCGGGCCCGACCCTGCTTAGCTTCCGAGATCAGACGAGATCGGGCGTGTTCAGGGTGGTATGGCCGTAAGCGGAATAGTAGTCAACAAACACTCTATTTATGCTGATGCACTTTGACAGTGAGCTGACTTTGTTGCGAAAAAAGTCACTTTTTGCCCAAAAAGTATCTCTGAATGACTTGAAATTTTACACAGTAGTAGTCAACGTCGCCCTGAACAAGGATCCGTTGAAAATATTCACATATCTCTTAAGGAATAATTGAAATGATTTTTTTTAAATGAGGAAACGATCCATTTGCCCTGATGCACTTTGCACATGTGGTGGTTGAAAAAGCTTACAGCACCTGGTATTCCCAGGCGGTCTCCCATCCAAGTACTAACCGGGCCCGACCCTGCTTAGCTTCCGAGATCAGACGAGATCGGGCGTGTTCAGGGTGGTATGGCCGTAAGCGGAATAGTAGTCAACAAACACTCTATTTATGCTGATGCACTTTGACAGTGAGCTGACTTTGTTGCGAAAAAAGTCACTTTTTGCCCAAAAAGTATCTCTGAATGACTTGAAATTTTACACAGTAGTAGTCAACATCGCCCTGAACAAGGATCCGTTGAAAATATTCACATATCTCTTAAGGAATAATTGAAATGATTTTTTTTAAATGAGGAAACGATCCATTTGCCCTGATGCACTTTGCACATGTGGTGGTTGAAAAAGCTTACAGCACCTGGTATTCCCAGGCGGTCTCCCATCCAAGTACTAACCGGGCCCGACCCTGCTTAGCTTCCGAGATCAGACGAGATCGGGCGTGTTCAGGGTGGTATGGCCGTAAGCGGAATAGTAGTCAACAAACACTCTATTTATGCTGATGCACTTTGACAGTGAGCTGACTTTGTTGCGAAAAAAGTCACTTTTTGCCCAAAAAGTATCTCTGAATGACTTGAAATTTTACACAGTAGTAGTCAACATCGCCCTGAACAAGGATCCGTTGAAAATATTCACATATCTCTTAAGGAATAATTGAAATGATTTTTTTTAAATGAGGAAACGATCCATTTGCCCTGATGCACTTTGCACATGTGGTGGTTGAAAAAGCTTACAGCACCTGGTATTCCCAGGCGGTCTCCCATCCAAGTACTAACCGGGCCCGACCCTGCTTAGCTTCCGAGATCAGACGAGATCGGGCCTGTTCAGGGTGGTATGGCCGTAAGCTGAATAGTAGTCAACAAACACTCTATTTATGCTGATGCACTTTGACAGTGAGCTGACTTTCTTCCGAAAAAACTCACTTTTTGCCCAAAAAGTATCTCTGAATGACTTGAAATTTTACACAGTAGTAGTCAACGTCGCCCTGAACAAGGATCCGTTGAAAATATTCACATATCTCTTAAGGAATAATTGAAATGATTTTTTTTAAATGAGGAAACGATCCATTTGCCCTGATGCACTTTGCACATGTGGTGGTTGAAAAAGCTTACAGCACCTGGTATTCCCAGGCGGTCTCCCATCCAAGTACTAACCGGGCCCGACCCTGCTTAGCTTCCGAGATCAGACGAGATCGGGCGTGTTCAGGGTGGTATGGCCGTAAGCGGAATAGTAGTCAACAAACACTCTATTTATGCTGATGCACTTTGACAGTGAGCTGACTTTGTTGCGAAAAAAGTCACTTTTTGCCCAAAAAGTATCTCTGAATGACTTGAAATTTTACACAGTAGTAGTCAACATCGCCCTGAACAAGGATCCGTTGAAAATATTCACATATCTCTTAAGGAATAATTGAAATGATTTTTTTTAAATGAGGAAACGATCCATTTGCCCTGATGCACTTTGCACATGTGGTGGTTGAAAAAGCTTACAGCACCTGGTATTCCCAGGCGGTCTCCCATCCAAGTACTAACCGGGCCCGACCCTGCTTAGCTTCCGAGATCAGACGAGATCGGGCGTGTTCAGGGTGGTATGGCCGTAAGCGGAATAGTAGTCAACAAACACTCTATTTATGCTGATGCACTTTGACAGTGAGCTGACTTTGTTGCGAAAAAAGTCACTTTTTGCCCAAAAAGTATCTCTGAATGACTTGAAATTTTACACAGTAGTAGTCAACGTCGCCCTGAACAAGGATCCGTTGAAAATATTCACATATCTCTTAAGGAATAATTGAAATGATTTTTTTTAAATGAGGAAACGATCCATTTGCCCTGATGCACTTTGCACATGTGGTGGTTGAAAAAGCTTACAGCACCTGGTATTCCCAGGCGGTCTCCCATCCAAGTACTAACCGGGCCCGACCCTGCTTAGCTTCCGAGATCAGAGGAGATCGGGCGTGTTCAGGGTGGTATGGCCGTAAGCGGAATAGTAGTCAACAAACACTCTATTTATGCTGATGCACTTTGACAGTGAGCTGACTTTGTTGCGAAAAAAGTCACTTTTTGCCCAAAAAGTATCTCTGAATGACTTGAAATTTTACACAGTAGTAGTCAACATCGCCCTGAACAAGGATCCGTTGAAAATATTCACATATCTCTTAAGGAATAATTGAAATGATTTTTTTTAAATGAGGAAACGATCCATTTGCCCTGATGCACTTTGCACATGTGGTGGTTGAAAAAGCTTACAGCACCTGGTATTCCCAGGCGGTCTCCCATCCAAGTACTAACCGGGCCCGACCCTGCTTAGCTTCCGAGATCAGACGAGATCGGGCCTGTTCAGGGTGGTATGGCCGTAAGCTGAATAGTAGTCAACAAACACTCTATTTATGCTGATGCACTTTGACAGTGAGCTGACTTTCTTCCGAAAAAACTCACTTTTTGCCCAAAAAGTATCTCTGAATGACTTGAAATTTTACACAGTAGTAGTCAACATCGCCCTGAACAAGGATCCGTTGAAAATATTCACATATCTCTTAAGGAATAATTGAAATGATTTTTTTTAAATGAGGAAACGATCCATTTGCCCTGATGCACTTTGCACATGTGGTGGTTGAAAAAGCTTACAGCACCTGGTATTCCCAGGCGGTCTCCCATCCAAGTACTCACCGGGCCCGACCCTGCTTAGCTTCCGAGATCAGACGAGATCGGGCCTGTTCAGGGTGGTATGGCCGTAAGCTGAATAGTAGTCAACAAACACTCTATTTATGCTGATGCACTTTGACAGTGAGCTGACTTTCTTCCGAAAAAACTCACTTTTTGCCCAAAAAGTATCTCTGAATGACTTGAAATTTTACACAGTAGTAGTCAACGTCGCCCTGAACAAGGATCCGTTGAAAATATTCACATATCTCTTAAGGAATAATTGAAATGATTTTTTTTAAATGAGGAAACGATCCATTTGCCCTGATGCACTTTGCACATGTGGTGGTTGAAAAAGCTTACAGCACCTGGTATTCCCAGGCGGTCTCCCATCCAAGTACTAACCGGGCCCGACCCTGCTTAGCTTCCGAGATCAGACGAGATCGGGCGTGTTCAGGGTGGTATGGCCGTAAGCTGAATAGTAGTCAACAAACACTCTATTTATGCTTATGCACTTTGACAGTGAGCTGACTTTCTTCCGAAAAAACTCACTTTTTGCCCAAAAAGTATCTCTGAATAACTTGAAATTTTACACAGTAGTAGTCAACGTCGCCCTGAACAAGGATCTGTTGAAAATATTCACATATCTCTAAAGGAATAATTGAAATGATTTTTTTTAAATGAGGAAACGATCCATTTGCCCTGATGCACTTTGCACATGTGGTGGTTGAAAAAGCTTACAGCACCTGGTATTCCCAGGCGGTCTCCCATCCAAGTACTTACCGGGCCCGACCCTGCTTAGCTTCCGAAATCAGACGAGATCCGGCGTGTTCAGGGTGGTATGGCCGTAAGCGGAATAGTAGTCAACAAACACTCTATTTATGCTGATGCACTTTGACAGTGAGCTGACTTTCTTCCGAAAAAACTCACTTTTTGCCCAAAAAGTATCTCTGAATGACTTGAAATTTTACACAGTAGTAGTCAACGTCGCCCTGAACAAGGATCCGTTGAAAATATTCACATATCTCTTAAGGAATAATTGAAATGATTTTTTTTAAATGAGGAAACGATCCATTTGCCCTGATGCACTTTGCACATGTGGTGGTTGAAAAAGCTTACAGCACCTGGTATTCCCAGGCGGTCTCCCATCCAAGTACTAACCGGGCCCGACCCTGCTTAGCTTCCGAGATCAGACGAGATCGGGCGTGTTCAGGGTGGTATGGCCGTAAGCGGAATAGTAGTCAACAAACACTCTATTTATGCTGATGCACTTTGACAGTGAGCTGACTTTGTTGCGAAAAAAGTCACTTTTTGCCCAAAAAGTATCTCTGAATGACTTGAAATTTTACACAGTAGTAGTCAACATCGCCCTGAACAAGGATCCGTTGAAAATATTCACATATCTCTTAAGGAATAATTGAAATGATTTTTTTTAAATGAGGAAACGATCCATTTGCCCTGATGCACTTTGCACATGTGGTGGTTGAAAAAGCTTACAGCACCTGGTATTCCCAGGCGGTCTCCCATCCAAGTACTAACCGGGCCCGACCCTGCTTAGCTTCCGAGATCAGACGAGATCGGGCCTGTTCAGGGTGGTATGGCCGTAAGCTGAATAGTAGTCAACAAACACTCTATTTATGCTGATGCACTTTGACAGTGAGCTGACTTTCTTCCGAAAAAACTCACTTTTTGCCCAAAAAGTATCTCTGAATGACTTGAAATTTTACACAGTAGTAGTCAACGTCGCCCTGAACAAGGATCCGTTGAAAATATTCACATATCTCTTAAGGAATAATTGAAATGATTTTTTTTAAATGAGGAAACGATCCATTTGCCCTGATGCACTTTGCACATGTGGTGGTTGAAAAAGCTTACAGCACCTGGTATTCCCAGGCGGTCTCCCATCCAAGTACTAACCGGGCCCGACCCTGCTTAGCTTCCGAGATCAGACGAGATCGGGCGTGTTCAGGGTGGTATGGCCGTAAGCGGAATAGTAGTCAACAAACACTCTATTTATGCTGATGCACTTTGACAGTGAGCTGACTTTGTTGCGAAAAAAGTCACTTTTTGCCCAAAAAGTATCTCTGAATGACTTGAAATTTTACACAGTAGTAGTCAACATCGCCCTGAACAAGGATCCGTTGAAAATATTCACATATCTCTTAAGGAATAATTGAAATGATTTTTTTTAAATGAGGAAACGATCCATTTGCCCTGATGCACTTTGCACATGTGGTGGTTGAAAAAGCTTACAGCACCTGGTATTCCCAGGCGGTCTCCCATCCAAGTACTAACCGGGCCCGACCCTGCTTAGCTTCCGAGATCAGACGAGATCGGGCGTGTTCAGGGTGGTATGGCCGTAAGCGGAATAGTAGTCAACAAACACTCTATTTATGCTGATGCACTTTGACAGTGAGCTGACTTTGTTGCGAAAAAAGTCACTTTTTGCCCAAAAAGTATCTCTGAATGACTTGAAATTTTACACAGTAGTAGTCAACGTCGCCCTGAACAAGGATCCGTTGAAAATATTCACATATCTCTTAAGGAATAATTGAAATGATTTTTTTTAAATGAGGAAACGATCCATTTGCCCTGATGCACTTTGCACATGTGGTGGTTGAAAAAGCTTACAGCACCTGGTATTCCCAGGCGGTCTCCCATCCAAGTACTAACCGGGCCCGACCCTGCTTAGCTTCCGAGATCAGAAGAGATCGGGCGTGTTCAGGGTGGTATGGCCGTAAGCGGAATAGTAGTCAACAAACACTCTATTTATGCTGATGCACTTTGACAGTGAGCTGACTTTGTTGCGAAAAAAGTCACTTTTTGCCCAAAAAGTATCTCTGAATGACTTGAAATTTTACACAGTAGTAGTCAACATCGCCCTGAACAAGGATCCGTTGAAAATATTCACATATCTCTTAAGGAATAATTGAAATGATTTTTTTTAAATGAGGAAACGATCCATTTGCCCTGATGCACTTTGCACATGTGGTGGTTGAAAAAGCTTACAGCACCTGGTATTCCCAGGCGGTCTCCCATCCAAGTACTAACCGGGCCCGACCCTGCTTAGCTTCCGAGATCAGACGAGATCGGGCCTGTTCAGGGTGGTATGGCCGTAAGCTGAATAGTAGTCAACAAACACTCTATTTATGCTGATGCACTTTGACAGTGAGCTGACTTTGTTGCGAAAAAAGTCACTTTTTGCCCAAAAAGTATCTCTGAATGACTTGAAATTTTACACAGTAGTAGTCAACATCGCCCTGAACAAGGATCCGTTGAAAATATTCACATATCTCTTAAGGAATAATTGAAATGATTTTTTTTAAATGAGGAAACGATCCATTTGCCCTGATGCACTTTGCACATGTGGTGGTTGAAAAAGCTTACAGCACCTGGTATTCCCAGGCGGTCTCCCATCCAAGTACTAACCGGGCCCGACCCTGCTTAGCTTCCGAGATCAGACGAGATCGGGCGTGTTCAGGGTGGTATGGCCGTAAGCGGAATAGTAGTCAACAAACACTCTATTTATGCTGATGCACTTTGACAGTGAGCTGACTTTGTTGCGAAAAAAGTCACTTTTTGCCCAAAAAGTATCTCTGAATGACTTGAAATTTTACACAGTAGTAGTCAACGTCGCCCTGAACAAGGATCCGTTGAAAATATTCACATATCTCTTAAGGAATAATTGAAATGATTTTTTTTAAATGAGGAAACGATCCATTTGCCCTGATGCACTTTGCACATGTGGTGGTTGAAAAAGCTTACAGCACCTGGTATTCCCAGGCGGTCTCCCATCCAAGTACTAACCGGGCCCGACCCTGCTTAGCTTCCGAGATCAGAGGAGATCGGGCGTGTTCAGGGTGGTATGGCCGTAAGCGGAATAGTAGTCAACAAACACTCTATTTATGCTGATGCACTTTGACAGTGAGCTGACTTTGTTGCGAAAAAAGTCACTTTTTGCCCAAAAAGTATCTCTGAATGACTTGAAATTTTACACAGTAGTAGTCAACATCGCCCTGAACAAGGATCCGTTGAAAATATTCACATATCTCTTAAGGAATAATTGAAATGATTTTTTTTAAATGAGGAAACGATCCATTTGCCCTGATGCACTTTGCACATGTGGTGGTTGAAAAAGCTTACAGCACCTGGTATTCCCAGGCGGTCTCCCATCCAAGTACTAACCGGGCCCGACCCTGCTTAGCTTCCGAGATCAGACGAGATCGGGCCTGTTCAGGGTGGTATGGCCGTAAGCTGAATAGTAGTCAACAAACACTCTATTTATGCTGATGCACTTTGACAGTGAGCTGACTTTCTTCCGAAAAAAGTCACTTTTTGCCCAAAAAGTATCTCTGAATGACTTGAAATTTTACACAGTAGTAGTCAACGTCGCCCTGAACAAGGATCCGTTGAAAATATTCACATATCTCTTAAGGAATAATTGAAATGATTTTTTTTAAATGAGGAAACGATCCATTTGCCCTGATGCACTTTGCACATGTGGTGGTTGAAAAAGCTTACAGCACCTGGTATTCCCAGGCGGTCTCCCATCCAAGTACTAACCGGGCCCGACCCTGCTTAGCTTCCGAGATCAGACGAGATCGGGCGTGTTCAGGGTGGTATGGCCGTAAGCGGAATAGTAGTCAACAAACACTCTATTTATGCTGATGCACTTTGACAGTGAGCTGACTTTGTTGCGAAAAAAGTCACTTTTTGCCCAAAAAGTATCTCTGAATGACTTGAAATTTTACACAGTAGTAGTCAACATCGCCCTGAACAAGGATCCGTTGAAAATATTCACATATCTCTTAAGGAATAATTGAAATGATTTTTTTTAAATGAGGAAACGATCCATTTGCCCTGATGCACTTTGCACATGTGGTGGTTGAAAAAGCTTACAGCACCTGGTATTCCCAGGCGGTCTCCCATCCAAGTACTAACCGGGCCCGACCCTGCTTAGCTTCCGAGATCAGACGAGATCGGGCCTGTTCAGGGTGGTATGGCCGTAAGCTGAATAGTAGTCAACAAACACTCTATTTATGCTGATGCACTTTGACAGTGAGCTGACTTTCTTCCGAAAAAACTCACTTTTTGCCCAAAAAGTATCTCTGAATGACTTGAAATTTTACACAGTAGTAGTCAACGTCGCCCTGAACAAGGATCCGTTGAAAATATTCACATATCTCTTAAGGAATAATTGAAATGATTTTTTTTAAATGAGGAAACGATCCATTTGCCCTGATGCACTTTGCACATGTGGTGGTTGAAAAAGCTTACAGCACCTGGTATTCCCAGGCGGTCTCCCATCCAAGTACTAACCGGGCCCGACCCTGCTTAGCTTCCGAGATCAGACGAGATCGGGCGTGTTCAGGGTGGTATGGCCGTAAGCTGAATAGTAGTCAACAAACACTCTATTTATGCTTATGCACTTTGACAGTGAGCTGACTTTCTTCCGAAAAAACTCACTTTTTGCCCAAAAAGTATCTCTGAATAACTTGAAATTTTACACAGTAGTAGTCAACGTCGCCCTGAACAAGGATCTGTTGAAAATATTCACATATCTCTAAAGGAATAATTGAAATGATTTTTTTTAAATGAGGAAACGATCCATTTGCCCTGATGCACTTTGCACATGTGGTGGTTGAAAAAGCTTACAGCACCTGGTATTCCCAGGCGGTCTCCCATCCAAGTACTTACCGGGCCCGACCCTGCTTAGCTTCCGAAATCAGACGAGATCCGGCGTGTTCAGGGTGGTATGGCCGTAAGCGGAATAGTAGTCAACAAACACTCTATTTATGCTGATGCACTTTGACAGTGAGCTGACTTTCTTCCGAAAAAACTCACTTTTTGCCCAAAAAGTATCTCTGAATGACTTGAAATTTTACACAGTAGTAGTCAACGTCGCCCTGAACAAGGATCCGTTGAAAATATTCACATATCTCTTAAGGAATAATTGAAATGATTTTTTTTAAATGAGGAAACGATCCATTTGCCCTGATGCACTTTGCACATGTGGTGGTTGAAAAAGCTTACAGCACCTGGTATTCCCAGGCGGTCTCCCATCCAAGTACTAACCGGGCCCGACCCTGCTTAGCTTCCGAGATCAGACGAGATCGGGCGTGTTCAGGGTGGTATGGCCGTAAGCGGAATAGTAGTCAACAAACACTCTATTTATGCTGATGCACTTTGACAGTGAGCTGACTTTGTTGCGAAAAAAGTCACTTTTTGCCCAAAAAGTATCTCTGAATGACTTGAAATTTTACACAGTAGTAGTCAACATCGCCCTGAACAAGGATCCGTTGAAAATATTCACATATCTCTTAAGGAATAATTGAAATGATTTTTTTTAAATGAGGAAACGATCCATTTGCCCTGATGCACTTTGCACATGTGGTGGTTGAAAAAGCTTACAGCACCTGGTATTCCCAGGCGGTCTCCCATCCAAGTACTAACCGGGCCCGACCCTGCTTAGCTTCCGAGATCAGACGAGATCGGGCCTGTTCAGGGTGGTATGGCCGTAAGCTGAATAGTAGTCAACAAACACTCTATTTATGCTGATGCACTTTGACAGTGAGCTGACTTTCTTCCGAAAAAACTCACTTTTTGCCCAAAAAGTATCTCTGAATGACTTGAAATTTTACACAGTAGTAGTCAACGTCGCCCTGAACAAGGATCCGTTGAAAATATTCACATATCTCTTAAGGAATAATTGAAATGATTTTTTTTAAATGAGGAAACGATCCATTTGCCCTGATGCACTTTGCACATGTGGTGGTTGAAAAAGCTTACAGCACCTGGTATTCCCAGGCGGTCTCCCATCCAAGTACTAACCGGGCCCGACCCTGCTTAGCTTCCGAGATCAGACGAGATCGGGCGTGTTCAGGGTGGTATGGCCGTAAGCGGAATAGTAGTCAACAAACACTCTATTTATGCTGATGCACTTTGACAGTGAGCTGACTTTGTTGCGAAAAAAGTCACTTTTTGCCCAAAAAGTATCTCTGAATGACTTGAAATTTTACACAGTAGTAGTCAACATCGCCCTGAACAAGGATCCGTTGAAAATATTCACATATCTCTTAAGGAATAATTGAAATGATTTTTTTTAAATGAGGAAACGATCCATTTGCCCTGATGCACTTTGCACATGTGGTGGTTGAAAAAGCTTACAGCACCTGGTATTCCCAGGCGGTCTCCCATCCAAGTACTAACCGGGCCCGACCCTGCTTAGCTTCCGAGATCAGACGAGATCGGGCGTGTTCAGGGTGGTATGGCCGTAAGCTGAATAGTAGTCAACAAACACTCTATTTATGCTTATGCACTTTGACAGTGAGCTGACTTTCTTCCGAAAAAACTCACTTTTTGCCCAAAAAGTATCTCTGAATAACTTGAAATTTTACACAGTAGTAGTCAACGTCGCCCTGAACAAGGATCTGTTGAAAATATTCACATATCTCTAAAGGAATAATTGAAATGATTTTTTTTAAATGAGGAAACGATCCATTTGCCCTGATGCACTTTGCACATGTGGTGGTTGAAAAAGCTTACAGCACCTGGTATTCCCAGGCGGTCTCCCATCCAAGTACTTACCGGGCCCGACCCTGCTTAGCTTCCGAAATCAGACGAGATCCGGCGTGTTCAGGGTGGTATGGCCGTAAGCGGAATAGTAGTCAACAAACACTCTATTTATGCTGATGCACTTTGACAGTGAGCTGACTTTCTTCCGAAAAAACTCACTTTTTGCCCAAAAAGTATCTCTGAATGACTTGAAATTTTACACAGTAGTAGTCAACGTCGCCCTGAACAAGGATCCGTTGAAAATATTCACATATCTCTTAAGGAATAATTGAAATGATTTTTTTTAAATGAGGAAACGATCCATTTGCCCTGATGCACTTTGCACATGTGGTGGTTGAAAAAGCTTACAGCACCTGGTATTCCCAGGCGGTCTCCCATCCAAGTACTAACCGGGCCCGACCCTGCTTAGCTTCCGAGATCAGACGAGATCGGGCGTGTTCAGGGTGGTATGGCCGTAAGCGGAATAGTAGTCAACAAACACTCTATTTATGCTGATGCACTTTGACAGTGAGCTGACTTTGTTGCGAAAAAAGTCACTTTTTGCCCAAAAAGTATCTCTGAATGACTTGAAATTTTACACAGTAGTAGTCAACATCGCCCTGAACAAGGATCCGTTGAAAATATTCACATATCTCTTAAGGAATAATTGAAATGATTTTTTTTAAATGAGGAAACGATCCATTTGCCCTGATGCACTTTGCACATGTGGTGGTTGAAAAAGCTTACAGCACCTGGTATTCCCAGGCGGTCTCCCATCCAAGTACTAACCGGGCCCGACCCTGCTTAGCTTCCGAGATCAGACGAGATCGGGCCTGTTCAGGGTGGTATGGCCGTAAGCTGAATAGTAGTCAACAAACACTCTATTTATGCTGATGCACTTTGACAGTGAGCTGACTTTCTTCCGAAAAAACTCACTTTTTGCCCAAAAAGTATCTCTGAATGACTTGAAATTTTACACAGTAGTAGTCAACGTCGCCCTGAACAAGGATCCGTTGAAAATATTCACATATCTCTTAAGGAATAATTGAAATGATTTTTTTTAAATGAGGAAACGATCCATTTGCCCTGATGCACTTTGCACATGTGGTGGTTGAAAAAGCTTACAGCACCTGGTATTCCCAGGCGGTCTCCCATCCAAGTACTAACCGGGCCCGACCCTGCTTAGCTTCCGAGATCAGACGAGATCGGGCGTGTTCAGGGTGGTATGGCCGTAAGCTGAATAGTAGTCAACAAACACTCTATTTATGCTTATGCACTTTGACAGTGAGCTGACTTTCTTCCGAAAAAACTCACTTTTTGCCCAAAAAGTATCTCTGAATAACTTGAAATTTTACACAGTAGTAGTCAACGTCGCCCTGAACAAGGATCTGTTGAAAATATTCACATATCTCTAAAGGAATAATTGAAATGATTTTTTTTAAATGAGGAAACGATCCATTTGCCCTGATGCACTTTGCACATGTGGTGGTTGAAAAAGCTTACAGCACCTGGTATTCCCAGGCGGTCTCCCATCCAAGTACTTACCGGGCCCGACCCTGCTTAGCTTCCGAAATCAGACGAGATCCGGCGTGTTCAGGGTGGTATGGCCGTAAGCGGAATAGTAGTCAACAAACACTCTATTTATGCTGATGCACTTTGACAGTGAGCTGACTTTCTTCCGAAAAAACTCACTTTTTGCCCAAAAAGTATCTCTGAATGACTTGAAATTTTACACAGTAGTAGTCAACGTCGCCCTGAACAAGGATCCGTTGAAAATATTCACATATCTCTTAAGGAATAATTGAAATGATTTTTTTTAAATGAGGAAACGATCCATTTGCCCTGATGCACTTTGCACATGTGGTGGTTGAAAAAGCTTACAGCACCTGGTATTCCCAGGCGGTCTCCCATCCAAGTACTAACCGGGCCCGACCCTGCTTAGCTTCCGAGATCAGACGAGATCGGGCGTGTTCAGGGTGGTATGGCCGTAAGCGGAATAGTAGTCAACAAACACTCTATTTATGCTGATGCACTTTGACAGTGAGCTGACTTTGTTGCGAAAAAAGTCACTTTTTGCCCAAAAAGTATCTCTGAATGACTTGAAATTTTACACAGTAGTAGTCAACATCGCCCTGAACAAGGATCCGTTGAAAATATTCACATATCTCTTAAGGAATAATTGAAATGATTTTTTTTAAATGAGGAAACGATCCATTTGCCCTGATGCACTTTGCACATGTGGTGGTTGAAAAAGCTTACAGCACCTGGTATTCCCAGGCGGTCTCCCATCCAAGTACTAACCGGGCCCGACCCTGCTTAGCTTCCGAGATCAGACGAGATCGGGCCTGTTCAGGGTGGTATGGCCGTAAGCTGAATAGTAGTCAACAAACACTCTATTTATGCTGATGCACTTTGACAGTGAGCTGACTTTCTTCCGAAAAAACTCACTTTTTGCCCAAAAAGTATCTCTGAATGACTTGAAATTTTACACAGTAGTAGTCAACGTCGCCCTGAACAAGGATCCGTTGAAAATATTCACATATCTCTTAAGGAATAATTGAAATGATTTTTTTTAAATGAGGAAACGATCCATTTGCCCTGATGCACTTTGCACATGTGGTGGTTGAAAAAGCTTACAGCACCTGGTATTCCCAGGCGGTCTCCCATCCAAGTACTAACCGGGCCCGACCCTGCTTAGCTTCCGAGATCAGACGAGATCGGGCGTGTTCAGGGTGGTATGGCCGTAAGCGGAATAGTAGTCAACAAACACTCTATTTATGCTGATGCACTTTGACAGTGAGCTGACTTTGTTGCGAAAAAAGTCACTTTTTGCCCAAAAAGTATCTCTGAATGACTTGAAATTTTACACAGTAGTAGTCAACATCGCCCTGAACAAGGATCCGTTGAAAATATTCACATATCTCTTAAGGAATAATTTAAATGATTTTTTTTAAATGAGGAAACGATCCATTTGCCCTGATGCACTTTGCACATGTGGTGGTTGAAAAAGCTTACAGCACCTGGTATTCCCAGGCGGTCTCCCATCCAAGTACTAACCGGGCCCGACCCTGCTTAGCTTCCGAGATCAGACGAGATCGGGCGTGTTCAGGGTGGTATGGCCGTAAGCTGAATAGTAGTCAACAAACACTCTATTTATGCTTATGCACTTTGACAGTGAGCTGACTTTCTTCCGAAAAAACTCACTTTTTGCCCAAAAAGTATCTCTGAATAACTTGAAATTTTACACAGTAGTAGTCAACGTCGCCCTGAACAAGGATCTGTTGAAAATATTCACATATCTCTAAAGGAATAATTGAAATGATTTTTTTTAAATGAGGAAACGATCCATTTGCCCTGATGCACTTTGCACATGTGGTGGTTGAAAAAGCTTACAGCACCTGGTATTCCCAGGCGGTCTCCCATCCAAGTACTTACCGGGCCCGACCCTGCTTAGCTTCCGAAATCAGACGAGATCCGGCGTGTTCAGGGTGGTATGGCCGTAAGCGGAATAGTAGTCAACAAACACTCTATTTATGCTGATGCACTTTGACAGTGAGCTGACTTTCTTCCGAAAAAACTCACTTTTTGCCCAAAAAGTATCTCTGAATGACTTGAAATTTTACACAGTAGTAGTCAACGTCGCCCTGAACAAGGATCCGTTGAAAATATTCACATATCTCTTAAGGAATAATTGAAATGATTTTTTTTAAATGAGGAAACGATCCATTTGCCCTGATGCACTTTGCACATGTGGTGGTTGAAAAAGCTTACAGCACCTGGTATTCCCAGGCGGTCTCCCATCCAAGTACTAACCGGGCCCGACCCTGCTTAGCTTCCGAGATCAGACGAGATCGGGCGTGTTCAGGGTGGTATGGCCGTAAGCGGAATAGTAGTCAACAAACACTCTATTTATGCTGATGCACTTTGACAGTGAGCTGACTTTGTTGCGAAAAAAGTCACTTTTTGCCCAAAAAGTATCTCTGAATGACTTGAAATTTTACACAGTAGTAGTCAACATCGCCCTGAACAAGGATCCGTTGAAAATATTCACATATCTCTTAAGGAATAATTGAAATGATTTTTTTTAAATGAGGAAACGATCCATTTGCCCTGATGCACTTTGCACATGTGGTGGTTGAAAAAGCTTACAGCACCTGGTATTCCCAGGCGGTCTCCCATCCAAGTACTAACCGGGCCCGACCCTGCTTAGCTTCCGAGATCAGACGAGATCGGGCCTGTTCAGGGTGGTATGGCCGTAAGCTGAATAGTAGTCAACAAACACTCTATTTATGCTGATGCACTTTGACAGTGAGCTGACTTTCTTCCGAAAAAACTCACTTTTTGCCCAAAAAGTATCTCTGAATGACTTGAAATTTTACACAGTAGTAGTCAACGTCGCCCTGAACAAGGATCCGTTGAAAATATTCACATATCTCTTAAGGAATAATTGAAATGATTTTTTTTAAATGAGGAAACGATCCATTTGCCCTGATGCACTTTGCACATGTGGTGGTTGAAAAAGCTTACAGCACCTGGTATTCCCAGGCGGTCTCCCATCCAAGTACTAACCGGGCCCGACCCTGCTTAGCTTCCGAGATCAGACGAGATCGGGCGTGTTCAGGGTGGTATGGCCGTAAGCGGAATAGTAGTCAACAAACACTCTATTTATGCTGATGCACTTTGACAGTGAGCTGACTTTGTTGCGAAAAAAGTCACTTTTTGCCCAAAAAGTATCTCTGAATGACTTGAAATTTTACACAGTAGTAGTCAACATCGCCCTGAACAAGGATCCGTTGAAAATATTCACATATCTCTTAAGGAATAATTGAAATGATTTTTTTTAAATGAGGAAACGATCCATTTGCCCTGATGCACTTTGCACATGTGGTGGTTGAAAAAGCTTACAGCACCTGGTATTCCCAGGCGGTCTCCCATCCAAGTACTAACCGGGCCCGACCCTGCTTAGCTTCCGAGATCAGACGAGATCGGGCGTGTTCAGGGTGGTATGGCCGTAAGCGGAATAGTAGTCAACAAACACTCTATTTATGCTGATGCACTTTGACAGTGAGCTGACTTTGTTGCGAAAAAAGTCACTTTTTGCCCAAAAAGTATCTCTGAATGACTTGAAATTTTACACAGTAGTAGTCAACGTCGCCCTGAACAAGGATCCGTTGAAAATATTCACATATCTCTTAAGGAATAATTGAAATGATTTTTTTTAAATGAGGAAACGATCCATTTGCCCTGATGCACTTTGCACATGTGGTGGTTGAAAAAGCTTACAGCACCTGGTATTCCCAGGCGGTCTCCCATCCAAGTACTAACCGGGCCCGACCCTGCTTAGCTTCCGAGATCAGAGGAGATCGGGCGTGTTCAGGCTGGTATGGCCGTAAGCGGAATAGTAGTCAACAAACACTCTATTTATGCTGATGCACTTTGACAGTGAGCTGACTTTGTTGCGAAAAAAGTCACTTTTTGCCCAAAAAGTATCTCTGAATGACTTGAAATTTTACACAGTAGTAGTCAACATCGCCCTGAACAAGGATCCGTTGAAAATATTCACATATCTCTTAAGGAATAATTGAAATGATTTTTTTTAAATGAGGAAACGATCCATTTGCCCTGATGCACTTTGCACATGTGGTGGTTGAAAAAGCTTACAGCACCTGGTATTCCCAGGCGGTCTCCCATCCAAGTACTAACCGGGCCCGACCCTGCTTAGCTTCCGAGATCAGACGAGATCGGGCCTGTTCAGGGTGGTATGGCCGTAAGCTGAATAGTAGTCAACAAACACTCTATTTATGCTGATGCACTTTGACAGTGAGCTGACTTTCTTCCGAAAAAACTCACTTTTTGCCCAAAAAGTATCTCTGAATAACTTGAAATTTTACACAGTAGTAGTCAACGTCGCCCTGAACAAGGATCTGTTGAAAATATTCACATATCTCTAAAGGAATAATTGAAATGATTTTTTTTAAATGAGGAAACGATCCATTTGCCCTGATGCACTTTGCACATGTGGTGGTTGAAAAAGCTTACAGCACCTGGTATTCCCAGGCGGTCTCCCATCCAAGTACTTACCGGGCCCGACCCTGCTTAGCTTCCGAAATCAGACGAGATCCGGCGTGTTCAGGGTGGTATGGCCGTAAGCGGAATAGTAGTCAACAAACACTCTATTTATGCTGATGCACTTTGACAGTGAGCTGACTTTGTTGCGAAAAAAGTCACTTTTTGCCCAAAAAGTATCTCTGAATGACTTGAAATTTTACACAGTAGTAGTCAACGTCGCCCTGAACAAGGATCCGTTGAAAATATTCACATATCTCTTAAGGAATAATTGAAATGATTTTTTTTAAATGAGGAAACGATCCATTTGCCCTGATGCACTTTGCACATGTGGTGGTTGAAAAAGCTTACAGCACCTGGTATTCCCAGGCGGTCTCCCATCCAAGTACTAACCGGGCCCGACCCTGCTTAGCTTCCGAGATCAGACGAGATCGGGCGTGTTCAGGGTGGTATGGCCGTAAGCGGAATAGTAGTCAACAAACACTCTATTTATGCTGATGCACTTTGACAGTGAGCTGACTTTGTTGCGAAAAAAGTCACTTTTTGCCCAAAAAGTATCTCTGAATGACTTGAAATTTTACACAGTAGTAGTCAACATCGCCCTGAACAAGGATCCGTTGAAAATATTCACATATCTCTTAAGGAATAATTGAAATGATTTTTTTTAAATGAGGAAACGATCCATTTGCCCTGATGCACTTTGCACATGTGGTGGTTGAAAAAGCTTACAGCACCTGGTATTCCCAGGCGGTCTCCCATCCAAGTACTAACCGGGCCCGACCCTGCTTAGCTTCCGAGATCAGACGAGATCGGGCCTGTTCAGGGTGGTATGGCCGTAAGCTGAATAGTAGTCAACAAACACTCTATTTATGCTGATGCACTTTGACAGTGAGCTGACTTTGTTGCGAAAAAAGTCACTTTTTGCCCAAAAAGTATCTCTGAATGACTTGAAATTTTACACAGTAGTAGTCAACGTCGCCCTGAACAAGGATCCGTTGAAAATATTCACATATCTCTTAAGGAATAATTGAAATGATTTTTTTTAAATGAGGAAACGATCCATTTGCCCTGATGCACTTTGCACATGTGGTGGTTGAAAAAGCTTACAGCACCTGGTATTCCCAGGCGGTCTCCCATCCAAGTACTAACCGGGCCCGACCCTGCTTAGCTTCCGAGATCAGACGAGATCGGGCGTGTTCAGGGTGGTATGGCCGTAAGCGGAATAGTAGTCAACAAACACTCTATTTATGCTGATGCACTTTGACAGTGAGCTGACTTTGTTGCGAAAAAAGTCACTTTTTGCCCAAAAAGTATCTCTGAATGACTTGAAATTTTACACAGTAGTAGTCAACATCGCCCTGAACAAGGATCCGTTGAAAATATTCACATATCTCTTAAGGAATAATTGAAATGATTTTTTTTAAATGAGGAAACGATCCATTTGCCCTGATGCACTTTGCACATGTGGTGGTTGAAAAAGCTTACAGCACCTGGTATTCCCAGGCGGTCTCCCATCCAAGTACTAACCGGGCCCGACCCTGCTTAGCTTCCGAGATCAGACGAGATCGGGCGTGTTCAGGGTGGTATGGCCGTAAGCGGAATAGTAGTCAACAAACACTCTATTTATGCTGATGCACTTTGACAGTGAGCTGACTTTGTTGCGAAAAAAGTCACTTTTTGCCCAAAAAGTATCTCTGAATGACTTGAAATTTTACACAGTAGTAGTCAACGTCGCCCTGAACAAGGATCCGTTGAAAATATTCACATATCTCTTAAGGAATAATTGAAATGATTTTTTTTAAATGAGGAAACGATCCATTTGCCCTGATGCACTTTGCACATGTGGTGGTTGAAAAAGCTTACAGCACCTGGTATTCCCAGGCGGTCTCCCATCCAAGTACTAACCGGGCCCGACCCTGCTTAGCTTCCGAGATCAGACGAGATCGGGCGTGTTCAGGGTGGTATGGCCGTAAGCGGAATAGTAGTCAACAAACACTCTATTTATGCTGATGCACTTTGACAGTGAGCTGACTTTGTTGCGAAAAAAGTCACTTTTTGCCCAAAAAGTATCTCTGAATGACTTGAAATTTTACACAGTAGTAGTCAACGTCGCCCTGAACAAGGATCCGTTGAAAATATTCACATATCTCTTAAGGAATAATTGAAATGATTTTTTTTAAATGAGGAAACGATCCATTTGCCCTGATGCACTTTGCACATGTGGTGGTTGAAAAAGCTTACAGCACCTGGTATTCCCAGGCGGTCTCCCATCCAAGTACTAACCGGGCCCGACCCTGCTTAGCTTCCGAGATCAGACGAGATCGGGCGTGTTCAGGGTGGTATGGCCGTAAGCGGAATAGTAGTCAACAAACACTCTATTTATGCTGATGCACTTTGACAGTGAGCTGACTTTCTTCCGAAAAAACTCACTTTTTGCCCAAAAAGTATCTCTGAATGACTTGAAATTTTACACAGTAGTAGTCAACGTCGCCCTGAACAAGGATCCGTTGAAAATATTCACATATCTCTTAAGGAATAATTGAAATGATTTTTTTTAAATGAGGAAACGATCCATTTGCCCTGATGCACTTTGCACATGTGGTGGTTGAAAAAGCTTACAGCACCTGGTATTCCCAGGCGGTCTCCCATCCAAGTACTAACCGGGCCCGACCCTGCTTAGCTTCCGAGATCAGACGAGATCGGGCGTGTTCAGGGTGGTATGGCCGTAAGCGGAATAGTAGTCAACAAACACTCTATTTATGCTGATGCACTTTGACAGTGAGCTGACTTTGTTGCGAAAAAAGTCACTTTTTGCCCAAAAAGTATCTCTGAATGACTTGAAATTTTACACAGTAGTAGTCAACGTCGCCCTGAACAAGGATCCGTTGAAAATATTCACATATCTCTTAAGGAATAATTGAAATGATTTTTTTTAAATGAGGAAACGATCCATTTGCCCTGATGCACTTTGCACATGTGGTGGTTGAAAAAGCTTACAGCACCTGGTATTCCCAGGCGGTCTCCCATCCAAGTACTAACCGGGCCCGACCCTGCTTAGCTTCCGAGATCAGACGAGATCGGGCGTGTTCAGGGTGGTATGGCCGTAAGCGGAATAGTAGTCAACAAACACTCTATTTATGCTGATGCACTTTGACAGTGAGCTGACTTTGTTGCGAAAAAACTCACTTTTTGCCCAAAAAGTATCTCTGAATGACTTGAAATTTTACACAGTAGTAGTCAACATCGCCCTGAACAAGGATCCGTTGAAAATATTCACATATCTCTTAAGGAATAATTGAAATGATTTTTTTTAAATGAGGAAACGATCCATTTGCCCTGATGCACTTTGCACATGTGGTGGTTGAAAAAGCTTACAGCACCTGGTATTCCCAGGCGGTCTCCCATCCAAGTACTAACCGGGCCCGACCCTGCTTAGCTTCCGAGATCAGACGAGATCGGGCGTGTTCAGGGTGGTATGGCCGTAAGCGGAATAGTAGTCAACAAACACTCTATTTATGCTGATGCACTTTGACAGTGAGCTGACTTTCTTCCGAAAAAACTCACTTTTTGCCCAAAAAGTATCTCTGAATGACTTGAAATTTTACACAGTAGTAGTCAACGTCGCCCTGAACAAGGATCCGTTGAAAATATTCACATATCTCTTAAGGAATAATTGAAATGATTTTTTTTAAATGAGGAAACGATCCATTTGCCCTGATGCACTTTGCACATGTGGTGGTTGAAAAAGCTTACAGCACCTGGTATTCCCAGGCGGTCTCCCATCCAAGTACTAACCGGGCCCGACCCTGCTTAGCTTCCGAGATCAGACGAGATCGGGCGTGTTCAGGGTGGTATGGCCGTAAGCGGAATAGTAGTCAACAAACACTCTATTTATGCTGATGCACTTTGACAGTGAGCTGACTTTGTTGCGAAAAAAGTCACTTTTTGCCCAAAAAGTATCTCTGAATGACTTGAAATTTTACACAGTAGTAGTCAACGTCGCCCTGAACAAGGATCCGTTGAAAATATTCACATATCTCTTAAGGAATAATTGAAATGATTTTTTTTAAATGAGGAAACGATCCATTTGCCCTGATGCACTTTGCACATGTGGTGGTTGAAAAAGCTTACAGCACCTGGTATTCCCAGGCGGTCTCCCATCCAAGTACTAACCGGGCCCGACCCTGCTTAGCTTCCGAGATCAGACGAGATCGGGCGTGTTCAGGGTGGTATGGCCGTAAGCGGAATAGTAGTCAACAAACACTCTATTTATGCTGATGCACTTTGACAGTGAGCTGACTTTGTTGCGAAAAAAGTCACTTTTTGCCCAAAAAGTATCTCTGAATGACTTGAAATTTTACACAGTAGTAGTCAACATCGCCCTGAACAAGGATCCGTTGAAAATATTCACATATCTCTTAAGGAATAATTGAAATGATTTTTTTTAAATGAGGAAACGATCCATTTGCCCTGATGCACTTTGCACATGTGGTGGTTGAAAAAGCTTACAGCACCTGGTATTCCCAGGCGGTCTCCCATCCAAGTACTAACCGGGCCCGACCCTGCTTAGCTTCCGAGATCAGACGAGATCGGGCGTGTTCAGGGTGGTATGGCCGTAAGCGGAATAGTAGTCAACAAACACTCTATTTATGCTGATGCACTTTGACAGTGAGCTGACTTTGTTGCGAAAAAAGTCACTTTTTGCCCAAAAAGTATCTCTGAATGACTTGAAATTTTACACAGTAGTAGTCAACGTCGCCCTGAACAAGGATCCGTTGAAAATATTCACATATCTCTTAAGGAATAATTGAAATGATTTTTTTTAAATGAGGAAACGATCCATTTGCCCTGATGCACTTTGCACATGTGGTGGTTGAAAAAGCTTACAGCACCTGGTATTCCCAGGCGGTCTCCCATCCAAGTACTAACCGGGCCCGACCCTGCTTAGCTTCCGAGATCAGACGAGATCGGGCGTGTTCAGGGTGGTATGGCCGTAAGCGGAATAGTAGTCAACAAACACTCTATTTATGCTGATGCACTTTGACAGTGAGCTGACTTTGTTGCGAAAAAAGTCACTTTTTGCCCAAAAAGTATCTCTGAATGACTTGAAATTTTACACAGTAGTAGTCAACATCGCCCTGAACAAGGATCCGTTGAAAATATTCACATATCTCTTAAGGAATAATTGAAATGATTTTTTTTAAATGAGGAAACGATCCATTTGCCCTGATGCACTTTGCACATGTGGTGGTTGAAAAAGCTTACAGCACCTGGTATTCCCAGGCGGTCTCCCATCCAAGTACTAACCGGGCCCGACCCTGCTTAGCTTCCGAGATCAGACGAGATCGGGCGTGTTCAGGGTGGTATGGCCGTAAGCGGAATAGTAGTCAACAAACACTCTATTTATGCTGATGCACTTTGACAGTGAGCTGACTTTGTTGCGAAAAAAGTCACTTTTTGCCCAAAAAGTATCTCTGAATGACTTGAAATTTTACACAGTAGTAGTCAACGTCGCCCTGAACAAGGATCCGTTGAAAATATTCACATATCTCTTAAGGAATAATTGAAATGATTTTTTTTAAATGAGGAAACGATCCATTTGCCCTGATGCACTTTGCACATGTGGTGGTTGAAAAAGCTTACAGCACCTGGTATTCCCAGGCGGTCTCCCATCCAAGTACTAACCGGGCCCGACCCTGCTTAGCTTCCGAGATCAGACGAGATCGGGCGTGTTCAGGGTGGTATGGCCGTAAGCGGAATAGTAGTCAACAAACACTCTATTTATGCTGATGCACTTTGACAGTGAGCTGACTTTGTTGCGAAAAAAGTCACTTTTTGCCCAAAAAGTATCTCTGAATGACTTGAAATTTTACACAGTAGTAGTCAACATCGCCCTGAACAAGGATCCGTTGAAAATATTCACATATCTCTTAAGGAATAATTGAAATGATTTTTTTTAAATGAGGAAACGATCCATTTGCCCTGATGCACTTTGCACATGTGGTGGTTGAAAAAGCTTACAGCACCTGGTATTCCCAGGCGGTCTCCCATCCAAGTACTAACCGGGCCCGACCCTGCTTAGCTTCCGAGATCAGACGAGATCGGGCGTGTTCAGGGTGGTATGGCCGTAAGCGGAATAGTAGTCAACAAACACTCTATTTATGCTGATGCACTTTGACAGTGAGCTGACTTTGTTGCGAAAAAAGTCACTTTTTGCCCAAAAAGTATCTCTGAATGACTTGAAATTTTACACAGTAGTAGTCAACGTCGCCCTGAACAAGGATCCGTTGAAAATATTCACATATCTCTTAAGGAATAATTGAAATGATTTTTTTTAAATGAGGAAACGATCCATTTGCCCTGATGCACTTTGCACATGTGGTGGTTGAAAAAGCTTACAGCACCTGGTATTCCCAGGCGGTCTCCCATCCAAGTACTAACCGGGCCCGACCCTGCTTAGCTTCCGAGATCAGACGAGATCGGGCGTGTTCAGGGTGGTATGGCCGTAAGCGGAATAGTAGTCAACAAACACTCTATTTATGCTGATGCACTTTGACAGTGAGCTGACTTTGTTGCGAAAAAAGTCACTTTTTGCCCAAAAAGTATCTCTGAATGACTTGAAATTTTACACAGTAGTAGTCAACATCGCCCTGAACAAGGATCCGTTGAAAATATTCACATATCTCTTAAGGAATAATTGAAATGATTTTTTTTAAATGAGGAAACGATCCATTTGCCCTGATGCACTTTGCACATGTGGTGGTTGAAAAAGCTTACAGCACCTGGTATTCCCAGGCGGTCTCCCATCCAAGTACTAACCGGGCCCGACCCTGCTTAGCTTCCGAGATCAGACGAGATCGGGCGTGTTCAGGGTGGTATGGCCGTAAGCGGAATAGTAGTCAACAAACACTCTATTTATGCTGATGCACTTTGACAGTGAGCTGACTTTCTTCCGAAAAAACTCACTTTTTGCCCAAAAAGTATCTCTGAATGACTTGAAATTTTACACAGTAGTAGTCAACGTCGCCCTGAACAAGGATCCGTTGAAAATATTCACATATCTCTTAAGGAATAATTGAAATGATTTTTTTTAAATGAGGAAACGATCCATTTGCCCTGATGCACTTTGCACATGTGGTGGTTGAAAAAGCTTACAGCACCTGGTATTCCCAGGCGGTCTCCCATCCAAGTACTAACCGGGCCCGACCCTGCTTAGCTTCCGAGATCAGACGAGATCGGGCGTGTTCAGGGTGGTATGGCCGTAAGCGGAATAGTAGTCAACAAACACTCTATTTATGCTGATGCACTTTGACAGTGAGCTGACTTTGTTGCGAAAAAAGTCACTTTTTGCCCAAAAAGTATCTCTGAATGACTTGAAATTTTACACAGTAGTAGTCAACATCGCCCTGAACAAGGATCCGTTGAAAATATTCACATATCTCTTAAGGAATAATTGAAATGATTTTTTTTAAATGAGGAAACGATCCATTTGCCCTGATGCACTTTGCACATGTGGTGGTTGAAAAAGCTTACAGCACCTGGTATTCCCAGGCGGTCTCCCATCCAAGTACTAACCGGGCCCGACCCTGCTTAGCTTCCGAGATCAGACGAGATCGGGCGTGTTCAGGGTGGTATGGCCGTAAGCTGAATAGTAGTCAACAAACACTCTATTTATGCTTATGCACTTTGACAGTGAGCTGACTTTCTTCCGAAAAAACTCACTTTTTGCCCAAAAAGTATCTCTGAATGACTTGAAATTTTACACAGTAGTAGTCAACGTCGCCCTGAACAAGGATCTGTTGAAAATATTCACATATCTCTAAAGGAATAATTGAAATGATTTTTTTTAAATGAGGAAACGATCCATTTGCCCTGATGCACTTTGCACATGTGGTGGTTGAAAAAGCTTACAGCACCTGGTATTCCCAGGCGGTCTCCCATCCAAGTACTAACCGGGCCCGACCCTGCTTAGCTTCCGAGATCAGACGAGATCGGGCGTGTTCAGGGTGGTATGGCCGTAAGCGGAATAGTAGTCAACAAACACTCTATTTATGCTGATGCACTTTGACAGTGAGCTGACTTTGTTGCGAAAAAAGTCACTTTTTGCCCAAAAAGTATCTCTGAATGACTTGAAATTTTACACAGTAGTAGTCAACGTCGCCCTGAACAAGGATCCGTTGAAAATATTCACATATCTCTTAAGGAATAATTGAAATGATTTTTTTTAAATGAGGAAACGATCCATTTGCCCTGATGCACTTTGCACATGTGGTGGTTGAAAAAGCTTACAGCACCTGGTATTCCCAGGCGGTCTCCCATCCAAGTACTAACCGGGCCCGACCCTGCTTAGCTTCCGAGATCAGACGAGATCGGGCGTGTTCAGGGTGGTATGGCCGTAAGCGGAATAGTAGTCAACAAACACTCTATTTATGCTGATGCACTTTGACAGTGAGCTGACTTTCTTCCGAAAAAAGTCACTTTTTGCCCAAAAAGTATCTCTGAATGACTTGAAATTTTACACAGTAGTAGTCAACGTCGCCCTGAACAAGGATCCGTTGAAAATATTCACATATCTCTTAAGGAATAATTGAAATGATTTTTTTTAAATGAGGAAACGATCCATTTGCCCTGATGCACTTTGCACATGTGGTGGTTGAAAAAGCTTACAGCACCTGGTATTCCCAGGCGGTCTCCCATCCAAGTACTAACCGGGCCCGACCCTGCTTAGCTTCCGAGATCAGACGAGATCGGGCGTGTTCAGGGTGGTATGGCCGTAAGCTGAATAGTAGTCAACAAACACTCTATTTATGCTTATGCACTTTGACAGTGAGCTGACTTTCTTCCGAAAAAAGTCACTTTTTGCCCAAAAAGTATCTCTGAATGACTTGAAATTTTACACAGTAGTAGTCAACGTCGCCCTGAACAAGGATCTGTTGAAAATATTCACATATCTCTAAAGGAATAATTGAAATGATTTTTTTTAAATGAGGAAACGATCCATTTGCCCTGATGCACTTTGCACATGTGGTGGTTGAAAAAGCTTACAGCACCTGGTATTCCCAGGCGGTCTCCCATCCAAGTACTAACCGGGCCCGACCCTGCTTAGCTTCCGAGATCAGACGAGATCGGGCGTGTTCAGGGTGGTATGGCCGTAAGCGGAATAGTAGTCAACAAACACTCTATTTATGCTGATGCACTTTGACAGTGAGCTGACTTTGTTGCGAAAAAAGTCACTTTTTGCCCAAAAAGTATCTCTGAATGACTTGAAATTTTACACAGTAGTAGTCAACATCGCCCTGAACAAGGATCCGTTGAAAATATTCACATATCTCTTAAGGAATAATTGAAATGATTTTTTTTAAATGAGGAAACGATCCATTTGCCCTGATGCACTTTGCACATGTGGTGGTTGAAAAAGCTTACAGCACCTGGTATTCCCAGGCGGTCTCCCATCCAAGTACTAACCGGGCCCGACCCTGCTTAGCTTCCGAGATCAGACGAGATCGGGCGTGTTCAGGGTGGTATGGCCGTAAGCGGAATAGTAGTCAACAAACACTCTATTTATGCTGATGCACTTTGACAGTGAGCTGACTTTCTTCCGAAAAAACTCACTTTTTGCCCAAAAAGTATCTCTGAATGACTTGAAATTTTACACAGTAGTAGTCAACGTCGCCCTGAACAAGGATCCGTTGAAAATATTCACATATCTCTTAAGGAATAATTGAAATGATTTTTTTTAAATGAGGAAACGATCCATTTGCCCTGATGCACTTTGCACATGTGGTGGTTGAAAAAGCTTACAGCACCTGGTATTCCCAGGCGGTCTCCCATCCAAGTACTAACCGGGCCCGACCCTGCTTAGCTTCCGAGATCAGACGAGATCGGGCGTGTTCAGGGTGGTATGGCCGTAAGCGGAATAGTAGTCAACAAACACTCTATTTATGCTGATGCACTTTGACAGTGAGCTGACTTTGTTGCGAAAAAAGTCACTTTTTGCCCAAAAAGTATCTCTGAATGACTTGAAATTTTACACAGTAGTAGTCAACATCGCCCTGAACAAGGATCCGTTGAAAATATTCACATATCTCTTAAGGAATAATTGAAATGATTTTTTTTAAATGAGGAAACGATCCATTTGCCCTGATGCACTTTGCACATGTGGTGGTTGAAAAAGCTTACAGCACCTGGTATTCCCAGGCGGTCTCCCATCCAAGTACTAACCGGGCCCGACCCTGCTTAGCTTCCGAGATCAGACGAGATCGGGCCTGTTCAGGGTGGTATGGCCGTAAGCTGAATAGTAGTCAACAAACACTCTATTTATGCTGATGCACTTTGACAGTGAGCTGACTTTCTTCCGAAAAAACTCACTTTTTGCCCAAAAAGTATCTCTGAATGACTTGAAATTTTACACAGTAGTAGTCAACGTCGCCCTGAACAAGGATCCGTTGAAAATATTCACATATCTCTTAAGGAATAATTGAAATGATTTTTTTTAAATGAGGAAACGATCCATTTGCCCTGATGCACTTTGCACATGTGGTGGTTGAAAAAGCTTACAGCACCTGGTATTCCCAGGCGGTCTCCCATCCAAGTACTAACCGGGCCCGACCCTGCTTAGCTTCCGAGATCAGACGAGATCGGGCGTGTTCATGGTGGTATGGCCGTAAGCTGAATAGTAGTCAACAAACACTCTATTTATGCTTATGCACTTTGACAGTGAGCTGACTTTCTTCCGAAAAAACTCACTTTTTGCCCAAAAAGTATCTCTGAATGACTTGAAATTTTACACAGTAGTAGTCAACGTCGCCCTGAACAAGGATCTGTTGAAAATATTCACATATCTCTAAAGGAATAATTGAAATGATTTTTTTTAAATGAGGAAACGATCCATTTGCCCTGATGCACTTTGCACATGTGGTGGTTGAAAAAGCTTACAGCACCTGGTATTCCCAGGCGGTCTCCCATCCAAGTACTAACCGGGCCCGACCCTGCTTAGCTTCCGAGATCAGACGAGATCGGGCGTGTTCAGGGTGGTATGGCCGTAAGCGGAATAGTAGTCAACAAACACTCTATTTATGCTGATGCACTTTGACAGTGAGCTGACTTTCTTCCGAAAAAACTCACTTTTTGCCCAAAAAGTATCTCTGAATGACTTGAAATTTTACACAGTAGTAGTCAACGTCGCCCTGAACAAGGATCCGTTGAAAATATTCACATATCTCTTAAGGAATAATTGAAATGATTTTTTTTAAATGAGGAAACGATCCATTTGCCCTGATGCACTTTGCACATGTGGTGGTTGAAAAAGCTTACAGCACCTGGTATTCCCAGGCGGTCTCCCATCCAAGTACTAACCGGGCCCGACCCTGCTTAGCTTCCGAGATCAGACGAGATCGGGCGTGTTCAGGGTGGTATGGCCGTAAGCGGAATAGTAGTCAACAAACACTCTATTTATGCTGATGCACTTTGACAGTGAGCTGACTTTGTTGCGAAAAAAGTCACTTTTTGCCCAAAAAGTATCTCTGAATGACTTGAAATTTTACACAGTAGTAGTCAACATCGCCCTGAACAAGGATCCGTTGAAAATATTCACATATCTCTTAAGGAATAATTGAAATGATTTTTTTTAAATGAGGAAACGATCCATTTGCCCTGATGCACTTTGCACATGTGGTGGTTGAAAAAGCTTACAGCACCTGGTATTCCCAGGCGGTCTCCCATCCAAGTACTAACCGGGCCCGACCCTGCTTAGCTTCCGAGATCAGACGAGATCGGGCCTGTTCAGGGTGGTATGGCCGTAAGCTGAATAGTAGTCAACAAACACTCTATTTATGCTGATGCACTTTGACAGTGAGCTGACTTTCTTCCGAAAAAACTCACTTTTTGCCCAAAAAGTATCTCTGAATGACTTGAAATTTTACACAGTAGTAGTCAACGTCGCCCTGAACAAGGATCCGTTGAAAATATTCACATATCTCTTAAGGAATAATTGAAATGATTTTTTTTAAATGAGGAAACGATCCATTTGCCCTGATGCACTTTGCACATGTGGTGGTTGAAAAAGCTTACAGCACCTGGTATTCCCAGGCGGTCTCCCATCCAAGTACTAACCGGGCCCGACCCTGCTTAGCTTCCGAGATCAGACGAGATCGGGCGTGTTCAGGGTGGTATGGCCGTAAGCGGAATAGTAGTCAACAAACACTCTATTTATGCTGATGCACTTTGACAGTGAGCTGACTTTGTTGCGAAAAAAGTCACTTTTTGCCCAAAAAGTATCTCTGAATGACTTGAAATTTTACACAGTAGTAGTCAACATCGCCCTGAACAAGGATCCGTTGAAAATATTCACATATCTCTTAAGGAATAATTGAAATGATTTTTTTTAAATGAGGAAACGATCCATTTGCCCTGATGCACTTTGCACATGTGGTGGTTGAAAAAGCTTACAGCACCTGGTATTCCCAGGCGGTCTCCCATCCAAGTACTAACCGGGCCCGACCCTGCTTAGCTTCCGAGATCAGACGAGATCGGGCCTGTTCAGGGTGGTATGGCCGTAAGCTGAATAGTAGTCAACAAACACTCTATTTATGCTGATGCACTTTGACAGTGAGCTGACTTTCTTCCGAAAAAACTCACTTTTTGCCCAAAAAGTATCTCTGAATGACTTGAAATTTTACACAGTAGTAGTCAACGTCGCCCTGAACAAGGATCCGTTGAAAATATTCACATATCTCTTAAGGAATAATTGAAATGATTTTTTTTAAATGAGGAAACGATCCATTTGCCCTGATGCACTTTGCACATGTGGTGGTTGAAAAAGCTTACAGCACCTGGTATTCCCAGGCGGTCTCCCATCCAAGTACTAACCGGGCCCGACCCTGCTTAGCTTCCGAGATCAGACGAGATCGGGCGTGTTCAGGGTGGTATGGCCGTAAGCGGAATAGTAGTCAACAAACACTCTATTTATGCTGATGCACTTTGACAGTGAGCTGACTTTGTTGCGAAAAAACTCACTTTTTGCCCAAAAAGTATCTCTGAATGACTTGAAATTTTACACAGTAGTAGTCAACATCGCCCTGAACAAGTATCCGTTGAAAATATTCACATATCTCTTAAGGAATAATTGAAATGATTTTTTTTAAATGAGGAAACGATCCATTTGCCCTGATGCACTTTGCACATGTGGTGGTTGAAAAAGCTTACAGCACCTGGTATTCCCAGGCGGTCTCCCATCCAAGTACTAACCGGGCCCGACCCTGCTTAGCTTCCGAGATCAGACGAGATCGGGCCTGTTCAGGGTGGTATGGCCGTAAGCTGAATAGTAGTCAACAAACACTCTATTTATGCTGATGCACTTTGACAGTGAGCTGACTTTCTTCCGAAAAAACTCACTTTTTGCCCAAAAAGTATCTCTGAATGACTTGAAATTTTACACAGTAGTAGTCAACATCGCCCTGAACAAGGATCCGTTGAAAATATTCACATATCTCTTAAGGAATAATTGAAATGATTTTTTTTAAATGAGGAAACGATCCATTTGCCCTGATGCACTTTGCACATGTGGTGGTTGAAAAAGCTTACAGCACCTGGTATTCCCAGGCGGTCTCCCATCCAAGTACTAACCGGGCCCGACCCTGCTTAGCTTCCGAAATCAGACGAGATCGGGCGTGTTCAGGGTGGTATGGCCGTAAGCGGAATAGTAGTCAACAAACACTCTATTTATGCTGATGCACTTTGACAGTGAGCTGACTTTCTTCCGAAAAAACTCACTTTTTGCCCAAAAAGTATCTCTGAATGACTTGAAATTTTACACAGTAGTAGTCAACGTCGCCCTGAACAAGGATCCGTTGAAAATATTCACATATCTCTTAAGGAATAATTGAAATGATTTTTTTTAAATGAGGAAACGATCCATTTGCCCTGATGCACTTTGCACATGTGGTGGTTGAAAAAGCTTACAGCACCTGGTATTCCCAGGCGGTCTCCCATCCAAGTACTAACCGGGCCCGACCCTGCTTAGCTTCCGAGATCAGACGAGATCGGGCGTGTTCAGGGTGGTACGGCCGTAAGCGGAATAGTAGTCAACAAACACTCTATTTATGCTGATGCACTTTGACAGTGAGCTGACTTTCTTCCGAAAAAACTCACTTTTTGCCCAAAAAGTATCTCTGAATGACTTGAAATTTTACACAGTAGTAGTCAACATCGCCCTGAACAAGGATCCGTTGAAAATATTCACATATCTCTTAAGGAATAATTGAAATGATTTTTTTTAAATGAGGAAACGATCCATTTGCCCTGATGCACTTTGCACATGTGGTGGTTGAAAAAGCTTACAGCACCTGGTATTCCCAGGCGGTCTCCCATCCAAGTACTAACCGGGCCCGACCCTGCTTAGCTTCCGAGATCAGACGAGATCGGGCCTGTTCAGGGTGGTATGGCCGTAAGCTGAATAGTAGTCAACAAACACTCTATTTATGCTGATGCACTTTGACAGTGAGCTGACTTTCTTCCGAAAAAACTCACTTTTTGCCCAAAAAGTATCTCTGAATGACTTGAAATTTTACACAGTAGTAGTCAACGTCGCCCTGAACAAGGATCCGTTGAAAATATTCACATATCTCTTAAGGAATAATTGAAATGATTTTTTTTAAATGAGGAAACGATCCATTTGCCCTGATGCACTTTGCACATGTGGTGGTTGAAAAAGCTTACAGCACCTGGTATTCCCAGGCGGTCTCCCATCCAAGTACTAACCGGGCCCGACCCTGCTTAGCTTCCGAGATCAGACGAGATCGGGCGTGTTCAGGGTGGTATGGCCGTAAGCGGAATAGTAGTCAACAAACACTCTATTTATGCTGATGCACTTTGACAGTGAGCTGACTTTGTTGCGAAAAAACTCACTTTTTGCCCAAAAAGTATCTCTGAATGACTTGAAATTTTACACAGTAGTAGTCAACATCGCCCTGAACAAGTATCCGTTGAAAATATTCACATATCTCTTAAGGAATAATTGAAATGATTTTTTTTAAATGAGGAAACGATCCATTTGCCCTGATGCACTTTGCACATGTGGTGGTTGAAAAAGCTTACAGCACCTGGTATTCCCAGGCGGTCTCCCATCCAAGTACTAACCGGGCCCGACCCTGCTTAGCTTCCGAGATCAGACGAGATCGGGCCTGTTCAGGGTGGTATGGCCGTAAGCTGAATAGTAGTCAACAAACACTCTATTTATGCTGATGCACTTTGACAGTGAGCTGACTTTCTTCCGAAAAAACTCACTTTTTGCCCAAAAAGTATCTCTGAATGACTTGAAATTTTACACAGTAGTAGTCAACATCGCCCTGAACAAGGATCCGTTGAAAATATTCACATATCTCTTAAGGAATAATTGAAATGATTTTTTTTAAATGAGGAAACGATCCATTTGCCCTGATGCACTTTGCACATGTGGTGGTTGAAAAAGCTTACAGCACCTGGTATTCCCAGGCGGTCTCCCATCCAAGTACTAACCGGGCCCGACCCTGCTTAGCTTCCGAAATCAGACGAGATCGGGCGTGTTCAGGGTGGTATGGCCGTAAGCGGAATAGTAGTCAACAAACACTCTATTTATGCTGATGCACTTTGACAGTGAGCTGACTTTCTTCCGAAAAAACTCACTTTTTGCCCAAAAAGTATCTCTGAATGACTTGAAATTTTACACAGTAGTAGTCAACGTCGCCCTGAACAAGGATCCGTTGAAAATATTCACATATCTCTTAAGGAATAATTGAAATGATTTTTTTTAAATGAGGAAACGATCCATTTGCCCTGATGCACTTTGCACATGTGGTGGTTGAAAAAGCTTACAGCACCTGGTATTCCCAGGCGGTCTCCCATCCAAGTACTAACCGGGCCCGACCCTGCTTAGCTTCCGAGATCAGACGAGATCGGGCGTGTTCAGGGTGGTATGGCCGTAAGCGGAATAGTAGTCAACAAACACTCTATTTATGCTGATGCACTTTGACAGTGAGCTGACTTTCTTCCGAAAAAACTCACTTTTTGCCCAAAAAGTATCTCTGAATGACTTGAAATTTTACACAGTAGTAGTCAACATCGCCCTGAACAAGGATCCGTTGAAAATATTCACATATCTCTTAAGGAATAATTGAAATGATTTTTTTTAAATGAGGAAACGATCCATTTGCCCTGATGCACTTTGCACATGTGGTGGTTGAAAAAGCTTACAGCACCTGGTATTCCCAGGCGGTCTCCCATCCAAGTACTAACCGGGCCCGACCCTGCTTAGCTTCCGAGATCAGACGAGATCGGGCCTGTTCAGGGTGGTATGGCCGTAAGCTGAATAGTAGTCAACAAACACTCTATTTATGCTGATGCACTTTGACAGTGAGCTGACTTTCTTCCGAAAAAACTCACTTTTTGCCCAAAAAGTATCTCTGAATGACTTGAAATTTTACACAGTAGTAGTCAACATCGCCCTGAACAAGGATCCGTTGAAAATATTCACATATCTCTTAAGGAATAATTGAAATGATTTTTTTTAAATGAGGAAACGATCCATTTGCCCTGATGCACTTTGCACATGTGGTGGTTGAAAAAGCTTACAGCACCTGGTATTCCCAGGCGGTCTCCCATCCAAGTACTAACCGGGCCCGACCCTGCTTAGCTTCCGAGATCAGACGAGATCGGGCCTGTTCAGGGTGGTATGGCCGTAAGCTGAATAGTAGTCAACAAACACTCTATTTATGCTGATGCACTTTGACAGTGAGCTGACTTTCTTCCGAAAAAACTCACTTTTTGCCCAAAAAGTATCTCTGAATGACTTGAAATTTTACACAGTAGAAGTCAACGTCGCCCTGAACAAGGATCCGTTGAAAATATTCACATATCTCTTAAGGAATAATTGAAATGATTTTTTTTAAATGAGGAAACGATCCATTTGCCCTGATGCACTTTGCACATGTGGTGGTTGAAAAAGCTTACAGCACCTGGTATTCCCAGGCGGTCTCCCATCCAAGTACTAACCGGGCCCGACCCTGCTTAGCTTCCGAGATCAGACGAGATCGGGCGTGTTCAGGGTGGTATGGCCGTAAGCGGAATAGTAGTCAACAAACACTCTATTTATGCTGATGCACTTTGACAGTGAGCTGACTTTGTTGCGAAAAAAGTCACTTTTTGCCCAAAAAGTATCTCTGAATGACTTGAAATTTTACACAGTAGTAGTCAACATCGCCCTGAACAAGGATCCGTTGAAAATATTCACATATCTCTTAAGGAATAATTGAAATGATTTTTTTTAAATGAGGAAACGATCCATTTGCCCTGATGCACTTTGCACATGTGGTGGTTGAAAAAGCTTACAGCACCTGGTATTCCCAGGCGGTCTCCCATCCAAGTACTAACCGGGCCCGACCCTGCTTAGCTTCCGAGATCAGACGAGATCGGGCGTGTTCAGGGTGGTATGGCCGTAAGCGGAATAGTAGTCAACAAACACTCTATTTATGCTGATGCACTTTGACAGTGAGCTGACTTTCTTCCGAAAAAACTCACTTTTTGCCCAAAAAGTATCTCTGAATGACTTGAAATTTTACACAGTAGTAGTCAACATCGCCCTGAACAAGGATCCGTTGAAAATATTCACATATCTCTTAAGGAATAATTGAAATGATTTTTTTTAAATGAGGAAACGATCCATTTGCCCTGATGCACTTTGCACATGTGGTGGTTGAAAAAGCTTACAGCACCTGGTATTCCCAGGCGGTCTCCCATCCAAGTACTAACCGGGCCCGACCCTGCTTAGCTTCCGAGATCAGACGAGATCGGGCCTGTTCAGGGTGGTATGGCCGTAAGCTGAATAGTAGTCAACAAACACTCTATTTATGCTGATGCACTTTGACAGTGAGCTGACTTTCTTCCGAAAAAACTCACTTTTTGCCCAAAAAGTATCTCTGAATGACTTGAAATTTTACACAGTAGTAGTCAACATCGCCCTGAACAAGGATCCGTTGAAAATATTCACATATCTCTTAAGGAATAATTGAAATGATTTTTTTTAAATGAGGAAACGATCCATTTGCCCTGATGCACTTTGCACATGTGGTGGTTGAAAAAGCTTACAGCACCTGGTATTCCCAGGCGGTCTCCCATCCAAGTACTAACCGGGCCCGACCCTGCTTAGCTTCCGAGATCAGACGAGATCGGGCCTGTTCAGGGTGGTATGGCCGTAAGCTGAATAGTAGTCAACAAACACTCTATTTATGCTGATGCACTTTGACAGTGAGCTGACTTTCTTCCGAAAAAACTCACTTTTTGCCCAAAAAGTATCTCTGAATGACTTGAAATTTTACACAGTAGAAGTCAACGTCGCCCTGAACAAGGATCCGTTGAAAATATTCACATATCTCTTAAGGAATAATTGAAATGATTTTTTTTAAATGAGGAAACGATCCATTTGCCCTGATGCACTTTGCACATGTGGTGGTTGAAAAAGCTTACAGCACCTGGTATTCCCAGGCGGTCTCCCATCCAAGTACTAACCGGGCCCGACCCTGCTTAGCTTCCGAGATCAGACGAGATCGGGCGTGTTCAGGGTGGTATGGCCGTAAGCGGAATAGTAGTCAACAAACACTCTATTTATGCTGATGCACTTTGACAGTGAGCTGACTTTGTTGCGAAAAAAGTCACTTTTTGCCCAAAAAGTATCTCTGAATGACTTGAAATTTTACACAGTAGTAGTCAACATCGCCCTGAACAAGGATCCGTTGAAAATATTCACATATCTCTTAAGGAATAATTGAAATGATTTTTTTTAAATGAGGAAACGATCCATTTGCCCTGATGCACTTTGCACATGTGGTGGTTGAAAAAGCTTACAGCACCTGGTATTCCCAGGCGGTCTCCCATCCAAGTACTAACCGGGCCCGACCCTGCTTAGCTTCCGAGATCAGACGAGATCGGGCCTGTTCAGGGTGGTATGGCCGTAAGCTGAATAGTAGTCAACAAACACTCTATTTATGCTGATGCACTTTGACAGTGAGCTGACTTTCTTCCGAAAAAACTCACTTTTTGCCCAAAAAGTAT
>NC_139824.1:1112698-1152698 GCF_963457635.1 Microchirus variegatus
GCTTAGCTTCCGAGATCAGACGAGATCGGGCGTGTTCAGGGTGGTATGGCCGTAAGCGGAATAGTAGTCAACAAACACTCTATTTATGCTGATGCACTTTGACAGTGAGCTGACTTTGTTGCGAAAAAAGTCACTTTTTGCCCAAAAAGTATCTCTGAATGACTTGAAATTTTACACAGTAGTAGTCAACGTCGCCCTGAACAAGGATCCGTTGAAAATATTCACATATCTCTTAAGGAATAATTGAAATGAATTTTTTTAAATGAGGAAACGATCCATTTGCCCTGATGCACTTTGCACGTGGTGGTTGAAAAAGCTTACAGCACCTGGTATTCCCAGGCGGTCTCCCATCCAAGTACTAACCAGGCCCGACCCTGCTTAGCTTCCGAGATCAGACGAGATCGGGCGTGTTCAGGGTGGTATGGCCGTAAGCGGAATAGTAGTCAACAAACACTCTATTTATGCTGATGCACTTTGACAGTGAGCTGACTTTCTTCTGAAAAAACTCACTTTTTGCCCAAAAAGTATCTCTGAATGACTTGAAATTTTACACAGTAGTAGTCAACGTCGCCCTGAACAAGGATCCGTTGAAAATATTCACATATCTCTTAAGGAATAATTGAAATGATTTTTTTTAAATGAGGAAACGATCCATTTGCCCTGATGCACTTTGCACATGTGGTGGTTGAAAAAGCTTACAGCACCTGGTATTCCCAGGCGGTCTCCCATCCAAGTACTAACCGGGCCCGACCCTGCTTAGCTTCCGAGATCAGACGAGATCGGGCCTGTTCAGGGTGGTATGGCCGTAAGCTGAATAGTAGTCAACAAACACTCTATTTATGCTGATGCACTTTGACAGTGAGCTGACTTTCTTCCGAAAAAAGTCACTTTTTGCCCAAAAAGTATCTCTGAATGACTTGAAATTTTACACAGTAGTAGTCAACGTCGCCCTGAACAAGGATCCGTTGAAAATATTCACATATCTCTTAAGGAATAATTGAAATGAATTTTTTTAAATGAGGAAACGATCCATTTGCCCTGATGCACTTTGCACGTGGTGGTTGAAAAAGCTTACAGCACCTGGTATTCCCAGGCGGTCTCCCATCCAAGTACTAACCAGGCCCGACCCTGCTTAGCTTCCGAGATCAGACGAGATCGGGCCTGTTCAGGGTGGTATGGCCGTAAGCTGAATAGTAGTCAACAAACACTCTATTTATGCTGATGCACTTTGACAGTGAGCTGACTTTCTTCCGAAAAAACTCACTTTTTGCCCAAAAAGTATCTCTGAATGACTTGAAATTTTACACAGTAGTAGTCAACGTCGCCCTGAACAAGGATCCGTTGAAAATATTCACATATCTCTTAAGGAATAATTGAAATGATTTTTTTTAAATGAGGAAACGATCCATTTGCCCTGATGCACTTTGCACATGTGGTGGTTGAAAAAGCTTACAGCACCTGGTATTCCCAGGCGGTCTCCCATCCAAGTTCTAACCGGGCCCGACCCTGCTTAGCTTCCGAGATCAGACGAGATCGGGCGTGTTCAGGGTGGTATGGCCGTAAGCGGAATAGTAGTCAACAAACACTCTATTTATGCTGATGCACTTTGACAGTGAGCTGACTTTCTTCCGAAAAAAGTCACTTTTTGCCCAAAAAGTATCTCTGAATGACTTGAAATTTTACACAGTAGTAGTCAACGTCGCCCTGAACAAGGATCTGTTGAAAATATTCACATATCTCTAAAGGAATAATTGAAATGATTTTTTTTAAATGAGGAAACGATCCATTTGCCCTGATGCACTTTGCACATGTGGTGGTTTAAAAAGCTTACAGCACCTGGTATTCCCAGGCGGTCTCCCATCCAAGTACTAACCAGGCCCGACCCTGCTTAGCTTCCGAGATCAGACGAGATCGGGCCTGTTCAGGGTGGTATGGCCGTAAGCTGAATAGTAGTCAACAAACACTCTATTTATGCTGATGCACTTTGACAGTGAGCTGACTTTCTTCCGAAAAAACTCACTTTTTGCCCAAAAAGTATCTCTGAATGACTTGAAATTTTACACAGTAGTAGTCAACGTCGCCCTGAACAAGGATCCGTTGAAAATATTCACATATCTCTTAAGGAATAATTGAAATGATTTTTTTTAAATGAGGAAACGATCCATTTGCCCTGATGCACTTTGCACATGTGGTGGTTGAAAAAGCTTACAGCACCTGGTATTCCCAGGCGGTCTCCCATCCAAGTTCTAACCGGGCCCGACCCTGCTTAGCTTCCGAGATCAGACGAGATCGGGCGTGTTCAGGGTGGTATGGCCGTAAGCGGAATAGTAGTCAACAAACACTCTATTTATGCTGATGCACTTTGACAGTGAGCTGACTTTCTTCCGAAAAAAGTCACTTTTTGCCCAAAAAGTATCTCTGAATGACTTGAAATTTTACACAGTAGTAGTCAACGTCGCCCTGAACAAGGATCTGTTGAAAATATTCACATATCTCTAAAGGAATAATTGAAATGATTTTTTTTAAATGAGGAAACGATCCATTTGCCCTGATGCACTTTGCACATGTGGTGGTTTAAAAAGCTTACAGCACCTGGTATTCCCAGGCGGTCTCCCATCCAAGTACTTACCAGGCCCTACCCTGCTTAGCTTCCGAGATCAGACGAGATCGGGCGTGTTCAGGGTGGTATGGCCGTAAGCGGAATAGTAATCAACAAACACTCTATTTATGCTGATGCACTTTGACAGTGAGCTGACTTTGTTGCGAAAAAAGTCACTTTTTGCCCAAAAAGTATCTCTGAATGACTTGAAATTTTACACAGTAGTAGTCAACGTCGCCCTGAACAAGGATCCGTTGAAAATATTCACATATCTCTTAAGGAATAATTGAAATGAATTTTTTTAAATGAGGAAACGATCCATTTGCCCTGATGCACTTTGCACGTGGTGGTTGAAAAAGCTTACAGCACCTGGTATTCCCAGGCGGTCTCCCATCCAAGTACTAACCAGGCCCGACCCTGCTTAGCTTCCGAGATCAGACGAGATCGGGCCTGTTCAGGGTGGTATGGCCGTAAGCGGAATAGTAGTCAACAAACACTCTATTTATGCTGATGCACTTTGACAGTGAGCTGACTTTGTTGCGAAAAAAGTCACTTTTTGCCCAAAAAGTATCTCTGAATGACTTGAAATTTTACACAGTAGTAGTCAACGTCGCCCTGAACAAGGATCCGTTGAAAATATTCACATATCTCTTAAGGAATAATTGAAATGATTTTTTTAAATGAGGAAACGATCCATTTGCCCTGATGCACTTTGCACGTGGTGGTTGAAAAAGCTTAAAGCACCTGGTATTCCCAGGCGGTCTCCCATCCAAGTACTAACCAGGCCCGACCCTGCTTAGCTTCCGAGATCAGACGAGATCGGGCGTGTTCAGGGTGGTATGGCCGTAAGCGGAATAGTAGTCAACAAACACTCTATTTATGCTGATGCACTTTGACAGTGAGCTGACTTTCTTCCGAAAAAACTCACTTTTTGCCCAAAAAGTATCTCTGAATGACTTGAAATTTTACACAGTAGTAGTCAACGTCGCCCTGAACAAGGATCCGTTGAAAATATTCACATATCTCTTAAGGAATAATTGAAATGATTTTTTTTAAATGAGGAAACGATCCATTTGCCCTGATGCACTTTGCACATGTGGTGGTTGAAAAAGCTTACAGCACCTGGTATTCCCAGGCGGTCTCCCATCAAAGTTCTAACCGGGCCCGACCCTGCTTAGCTTCCGAGATCAGACGAGATCGGGCGTGTTCAGGGTGGTATGGCCGTAAGCGGAATAGTAGTCAACAAACACTCTATTTATGCTGATGCACTTTGACAGTGAGCTGACTTTCTTCCGAAAAAAGTCACTTTTTGCCCAAAAAGTATCTCTGAATGACTTGAAATTTTACACAGTAGTAGTCAACGTCGCCCTGAACAAGGATCTGTTGAAAATATTCACATATCTCTAAAGGAATAATTGAAATGATTTTTTTTAAATGAGGAAACGATCCATTTGCCCTGATGCACTTTGCACATGTGGTGGTTTAAAAAGCTTACAGCACCTGGTATTCCCAGGCGGTCTCCCATCCAAGTACTAACCAGGCCCTACCCTGCTTAGCTTCCGAGATCAGACGAGATCGGGCGTGTTCAGGGTGGTATGGCCGTAAGCGGAATAGTAATCAACAAACACTCTATTTATGCTGATGCACTTTGACAGTGAGCTGACTTTGTTGCGAAAAAAGTCACTTTTTGCCCAAAAAGTATCTCTGAATGACTTGAAATTTTACACAGTAGTAGTCAACGTCGCCCTGAACAAGGATCCGTTGAAAATATTCACATATCTCTTAAGGAATAATTGAAATGAATTTTTTTAAATGAGGAAACGATCCATTTGCCCTGATGCACTTTGCACGTGGTGGTTGAAAAAGCTTACAGCACCTGGTATTCCCAGGCGGTCTCCCATCCAAGTACTAACCAGGCCCGACCCTGCTTAGCTTCCGAGATCAGACGAGATCGGGCCTGTTCAGGGTGGTATGGCCGTAAGCTGAATAGTAGTCAACAAACACTCTATTTATGCTGATGCACTTTGACAGTGAGCTGACTTTCTTCCGAAAAAACTCACTTTTTGCCCAAAAAGTATCTCTGAATGACTTGAAATTTTACACAGTAGTAGTCAACGTCGCCCTGAACAAGGATCCGTTGAAAATATTCACATATCTCTTAAGGAATAATTGAAATGATTTTTTTTAAATGAGGAAACGATCCATTTGCCCTGATACACTTTGCACGTGGTGGTTGAAAAAGCTTAAAGCACCTGGTATTCCCAGGCGGTCTCCCATCCAAGTACTAACCAGGCCCGACCCTGCTTAGCTTCCGAGATCAGACGAGATCGGGCGTGTTCAGGGTGGTATGGCCGTAAGCGGAATAGTAGTCAACAAACACTCTATTTATGCTGATGCACTTTGACAGTGAGCTGACTTTGTTGCGAAAAAAGTCACTTTTTGCCCAAAAAGTATCTCTGAATGACTTGAAATTTTACACAGTAGTAGTCAACGTCGCCCTGAACAAGGATCCGTTGAAAATATTCACATATCTCTTAAGGAATAATTGAAATGAATTTTTTTAAATGAGGAAACGATCCATTTGCCCTGATGCACTTTGCACGTGGTGGTTGAAAAAGCTTACAGCACCTGGTATTCCCAGGCGGTCTCCCATCCAAGTACTAACCAGGCCCGACCCTGCTTAGCTTCCGAGATCAGACGAGATCGGGCGTGTTCAGGGTGGTATGGCCGTAAGCGGAATAGTAGTCAACAAACACTCTATTTATGCTGATGCACTTTGACAGTGAGCTGACTTTCTTCTGAAAAAACTCACTTTTTGCCCAAAAAGTATCTCTGAATGACTTGAAATTTTACACAGTAGTAGTCAACGTCGCCCTGAACAAGGATCCGTTGAAAATATTCACATATCTCTTAAGGAATAATTGAAATGATTTTTTTTAAATGAGGAAACGATCCATTTGCCCTGATGCACTTTGCACATGTGGTGGTTGAAAAAGCTTACAGCACCTGGTATTCCCAGGCGGTCTCCCATCCAAGTACTAACCGGGCCCTACCCTGCTTAGCTTCCGAGATCAGACGAGATCGGGCCTGTTCAGGGTGGTATGGCCGTAAGCTGAATAGTAGTCAACAAACACTCTATTTATGCTGATGCACTTTGACAGTGAGCTGACTTTCTTCCGAAAAAAGTCACTTTTTGCCCAAAAAGTATCTCTGAATGACTTGAAATTTTACACAGTAGTAGTCAACGTCGCCCTGAACAAGGATCCGTTGAAAATATTCACATATCTCTTAAGGAATAATTGAAATGAATTTTTTTAAATGAGGAAACGATCCATTTGCCCTGATGCACTTTGCACGTGGTGGTTGAAAAAGCTTACAGCACCTGGTATTCCCAGGCGGTCTCCCATCCAAGTACTAACCAGGCCCGACCCTGCTTAGCTTCCGAGATCAGACGAGATCGGGCCTGTTCAGGGTGGTATGGCCGTAAGCTGAATAGTAGTCAACAAACACTCTATTTATGCTGATGCACTTTGACAGTGAGCTGACTTTCTTCCGAAAAAACTCACTTTTTGCCCAAAAAGTATCTCTGAATGACTTGAAATTTTACACAGTAGTAGTCAACGTCGCCCTGAACAAGGATCCGTTGAAAATATTCACATATCTCTTAAGGAATAATTGAAATGATTTTTTTTAAATGAGGAAACGATCCATTTGCCCTGATGCACTTTGCACGTGGTGGTTGAAAAAGCTTACAGCACCTGGTATTCCCAGGCGGTCTCCCATCCAAGTACTAACCAGGCCCGACCCTGCTTAGCTTCCGAGATCAGACGAGATCGGGCGTGTTCAGGGTGGTATGGCCGTAAGCGGAATAGTAGTCAACAAACACTCTATTTATGCTGATGCACTTTGACAGTGAGCTGACTTTCTTCCGAAAAAAGTCACTTTTTGCCCAAAAAGTATCTCTGAATGACTTGAAATTTTACACAGTAGTAGTCAACGTCGCCCTGAACAAGGATCCGTTGAAAATATTCACATATCTCTTAAGGAATAATTGAAATGAATTTTTTTAAATGAGGAAACGATCCATTTGCCCTGATGCACTTTGCACGTGGTGGTTGAAAAAGCTTACAGCACCTGGTATTCCCAGGCGGTCTCCCATCCAAGTACTAACCAGGCCCGACCCTGCTTAGCTTCCGAGATCAGACGAGATCGGGCGTGTTCAGGGTGGTATGGCCGTAAGCGGAATAGTAGTCAACAAACACTCTATTTATGCTGATGCACTTTGACAGTGAGCTGACTTTCTTCTGAAAAAACTCACTTTTTGCCCAAAAAGTATCTCTGAATGACTTGAAATTTTACACAGTAGTAGTCAACGTCGCCCTGAACAAGGATCCGTTGAAAATATTCACATATCTCTTAAGGAATAATTGAAATGATTTTTTTTAAATGAGGAAACGATCCATTTGCCCTGATGCACTTTGCACATGTGGTGGTTGAAAAAGCTTACAGCACCTGGTATTCCCAGGCGGTCTCCCATCCAAGTACTAACCGGGCCCTACCCTGCTTAGCTTCCGAGATCAGACGAGATCGGGCCTGTTCAGGGTGGTATGGCCGTAAGCTGAATAGTAGTCAACAAACACTCTATTTATGCTGATGCACTTTGACAGTGAGCTGACTTTCTTCCGAAAAAAGTCACTTTTTGCCCAAAAAGTATCTCTGAATGACTTGAAATTTTACACAGTAGTAGTCAACGTCGCCCTGAACAAGGATCCGTTGAAAATATTCACATATCTCTTAAGGAATAATTGAAATGAATTTTTTTAAATGAGGAAACGATCCATTTGCCCTGATGCACTTTGCACGTGGTGGTTGAAAAAGCTTACAGCACCTGGTATTCCCAGGCGGTCTCCCATCCAAGTACTAACCAGGCCCGACCCTGCTTAGCTTCCGAGATCAGACGAGATCGGGCCTGTTCAGGGTGGTATGGCCGTAAGCTGAATAGTAGTCAACAAACACTCTATTTATGCTGATGCACTTTGACAGTGAGCTGACTTTCTTCCGAAAAAACTCACTTTTTGCCCAAAAAGTATCTCTGAATGACTTGAAATTTTACACAGTAGTAGTCAACGTCGCCCTGAACAAGGATCCGTTGAAAATATTCACATATCTCTTAAGGAATAATTGAAATGATTTTTTTTAAATGAGGAAACGATCCATTTGCCCTGATGCACTTTGCACGTGGTGGTTGAAAAAGCTTACAGCACCTGGTATTCCCAGGCGGTCTCCCATCCAAGTACTAACCGGGCCCTACCCTGCTTAGCTTCCGAGATCAGACGAGATCGGGCCTGTTCAGGGTGGTATGGCCGTAAGCTGAATAGTAGTCAACAAACACTCTATTTATGCTGATGCACTTTGACAGTGAGCTGACTTTCTTCCGAAAAAAGTCACTTTTTGCCCAAAAAGTATCTCTGAATGACTTGAAATTTTACACAGTAGTAGTCAACGTCGCCCTGAACAAGGATCCGTTGAAAATATTCACATATCTCTTAAGGAATAATTGAAATGAATTTTTTTAAATGAGGAAACGATCCATTTGCCCTGATGCACTTTGCACGTGGTGGTTGAAAAAGCTTACAGCACCTGGTATTCCCAGGCGGTCTCCCATCCAAGTACTAACCAGGCCCGACCCTGCTTAGCTTCCGAGATCAGACGAGATCGGGCCTGTTCAGGGTGGTATGGCCGTAAGCTGAATAGTAGTCAACAAACACTCTATTTATGCTGATGCACTTTGACAGTGAGCTGACTTTCTTCCGAAAAAACTCACTTTTTGCCCAAAAAGTATCTCTGAATGACTTGAAATTTTACACAGTAGTAGTCAACGTCGCCCTGAACAAGGATCCGTTGAAAATATTCACATATCTCTTAAGGAATAATTGAAATGATTTTTTTTAAATGAGGAAACGATCCATTTGCCCTGATGCACTTTGCACGTGGTGGTTGAAAAAGCTTACAGCACCTGGTATTCCCAGGCGGTCTCCCATCCAAGTACTAACCAGGCCCGACCCTGCTTAGCTTCCGAGATCAGACGAGATCGGGCGTGTTCAGGGTGGTATGGCCGTAAGCGGAATAGTAGTCAACAAACACTCTATTTATGCTGATGCACTTTGACAGTGAGCTGACTTTGTTGCGAAAAAAGTCACTTTTTGCCCAAAAAGTATCTCTGAATGACTTGAAATTTTACACAGTAGTAGTCAACGTCGCCCTGAACAAGGATCCGTTGAAAATATTCACATATCTCTTAAGGAATAATTTAAATGAATTTTTTTAAATGAGGAAACGATCCATTTGCCCTGATGCACTTTGCACGTGGTGGTTGAAAAAGCTTACAGCACCTGGTATTCCCAGGCGGTCTCCCATCCAAGTACTAACCAGGCCCGACCCTGCTTAGCTTCCGAGATCAGACGAGATCGGGCGTGTTCAGGGTGGTATGGCCGTAAGCGGAATAGTAATCAACAAACACTCTATTTATGCTGATGCACTTTGACAGTGAGCTGACTTTGTTGCGAAAAAAGTCACTTTTTGCCCAAAAAGTATCTCTGAATGACTTGAAATTTTACACAGTAGTAGTCAACGTCGCCCTGAACAAGGATCCGTTGAAAATATTCACATATCTCTTAAGGAATAATTGAAATGAATTTTTTTAAATGAGGAAACGATCCATTTGCCCTGATGCACTTTGCACGTGGTGGTTGAAAAAGCTTACAGCACCTGGTATTCCCAGGCGGTCTCCCATCCAAGTACTAACCAGGCCCGACCCTGCTTAGCTTCCGAGATCAGACGAGATCGGGCCTGTTCAGGGTGGTATGGCCGTAAGCTGAATAGTAGTCAACAAACACTCTATTTATGCTGATGCACTTTGACAGTGAGCTGACTTTCTTCCGAAAAAAGTCACTTTTTGCCCAAAAAGTATCTCTGAATGACTTGAAATTTTACACAGTAGTAGTCAACGTCGCCCTGAACAAGGATCCGTTGAAAATATTCACATATCTCTTAAGGAATAATTGAAATGATTTTTTTTAAATGAGGAAACGATCCATTTGCCCTGATGCACTTTGCACGTGGTGGTTGAAAAAGCTTAAAGCACCTGGTATTCCCAGGCGGTCTCCCATCCAAGTACTAACCAGGCCCGACCCTGCTTAGCTTCCGAGATCAGACGAGATCGGGCGTGTTCAGGGTGGTATGGCCGTAAGCGGAATAGTAGTCAACAAACACTCTATTTATGCTGATGCACTTTGACAGTGAGCTGACTTTGTTGCGAAAAAAGTCACTTTTTGCCCAAAAAGTATCTCTGAATGACTTGAAATTTTACACAGTAGTAGTCAACGTCGCCCTGAACAAGGATCCGTTGAAAATATTCACATATCTCTTAAGGAATAATTGAAATGAATTTTTTTAAATGAGGAAACGATCCATTTGCCCTGATGCACTTTGCACGTGGTGGTTGAAAAAGCTTACAGCACCTGGTATTCCCAGGCGGTCTCCCATCCAAGTACTAACCAGGCCCGACCCTGCTTAGCTTCCGAGATCAGACGAGATCGGGCGTGTTCAGGGTGGTATGGCCGTAAGCGGAATAGTAGTCAACAAACACTCTATTTATGCTGATGCACTTTGACAGTGAGCTGACTTTCTTCTGAAAAAACTCACTTTTTGCCCAAAAAGTATCTCTGAATGACTTGAAATTTTACACAGTAGTAGTCAACGTCGCCCTGAACAAGGATCCGTTGAAAATATTCACATATCTCTTAAGGAATAATTGAAATGATTTTTTTTAAATGAGGAAACGATCCATTTGCCCTGATGCACTTTGCACATGTGGTGGTTGAAAAAGCTTACAGCACCTGGTATTCCCAGGCGGTCTCCCATCCAAGTACTAACCGGGCCCGACCCTGCTTAGCTTCCGAGATCAGACGAGATCGGGCCTGTTCAGGGTGGTATGGCCGTAAGTTGAATAGTAGTCAACAAACACTCTATTTATGCTGATGCACTTTGACAGTGAGCTGACTTTCTTCCGAAAAAAGTCACTTTTTGCCCAAAAAGTATCTCTGAATGACTTGAAATTTTACACAGTAGTAGTCAACGTCGCCCTGAACAAGGATCCGTTGAAAATATTCACATATCTCTTAAGGAATAATTGAAATGAATTTTTTTAAATGAGGAAACGATCCATTTGCCCTGATGCACTTTGCACGTGGTGGTTGAAAAAGCTTACAGCACCTGGTATTCCCAGGCGGTCTCCCATCCAAGTACTAACCAGGCCCGACCCTGCTTAGCTTCCGAGATCAGACGAGATCGGGCCTGTTCAGGGTGGTATGGCCGTAAGCTGAATAGTAGTCAACAAACACTCTATTTATGCTGATGCACTTTGACAGTGAGCTGACTTTGTTGCGAAAAAAGTCACTTTTTGCCCAAAAAGTATCTCTGAATGACTTGAAATTTTACACAGTAGTAGTCAACGTCGCCCTGAACAAGGATCCGTTGAAAATATTCACATATCTCTTAAGGAATAATTGAAATGATTTTTTTTAAATGAGGAAACGATCCATTTGCCCTGATGCACTTTGCACATGTGGTGGTTGAAAAAGCTTACAGCACCTGGTATTCCCAGGCGGTCTCCCATCCAAGTACTAACCGGGCCCGACCCTGCTTAGCTTCCGAGATCAGACGAGATCGGGCGTGTTCAGGGTGGTATGGCCGTAAGCGGAATAGTAGTCAACAAACACTCTATTTATGCTGATGCACTTTGACAGTGAGCTGACTTTGTTGCGAAAAAAGTCACTTTTTGCCCAAAAAGTATCTCTGAATGACTTGAAATTTTACACAGTAGTAGTCAACATCGCCCTGAACAAGGATCCGTTGAAAATATTCACATATCTCTTAAGGAATAATTGAAATGATTTTTTTTAAATGAGGAAACGATCCATTTGCCCTGATGCACTTTGCACATGTGGTGGTTGAAAAAGCTTACAGCACCTGGTATTCCCAGGCGGTCTCCCATCCAAGTACTAACCGGGCCAGACCCTGCTTAGCTTCCGAGATCAGACGAGATCGGGCGTGTTCAGGGTGGTATGGCCGTAAGCGGAATAGTAGTCAACAAACACTCTATTTATGCTTATGCACTTTGACAGTGAGCTGACTTTCTTCCGAAAAAACTCACTTTTTGCCCAAAAAGTATCTCTGAATGACTTGAAATTTTACACAGTAGTAGTCAACGTCGCCCTGAACAAGGATCTGTTGAAAATATTCACATATCTCTAAAGGAATAATTGAAATGATTTTTTTTAAATGAGGAAACGATCCATTTGCCCTGATGCACTTTGCACATGTGGTGGTTTAAAAAGCTTACAGCACCTGGTATTCCCAGGCGGTCTCCCATCCAAGTACTAACCAGGCCCTACCCTGCTTAGCTTCCGAGATCAGACGAGATCGGGCGTGTTCAGGGTGGTATGGCCGTAAGTGGAATAGTAATCAACAAACACTCTATTTATGCTGATGCACTTTGACAGTGAGCTGACTTTCTTCCGAAAAAAGTCACTTTTTGCCCAAAAAGTATCTCTGAATGACTTGAAATTTTACACAGTAGTAGTCAACGTCGCCCTGAACAAGGATCCGTTGAAAATATTCACATATCTCTTAAGGAATAATTGAAATGAATTTTTTTAAATGAGGAAACGATCCATTTGCCCTGATGCACTTTGCACGTGGTGGTTGAAAAAGCTTACAGCACCTGGTATTCCCAGGCGGTCTCCCATCCAAGTACTAACCAGGCCCGACCCTGCTTAGCTTCCGAGATCAGACGAGATCGGGCCTGTTCAGGGTGGTATGGCCGTAAGCTGAATAGTAGTCAACAAACACTCTATTTATGCTGATGCACTTTGACAGTGAGCTGACTTTGTTGCGAAAAAAGTCACTTTTTGCCCAAAAAGTATCTCTGAATGACTTGAAATTTTACACAGTAGTAGTCAACGTCGCCCTGAACAAGGATCCGTTGAAAATATTCACATATCTCTTAAGGAATAATTGAAATGAATTTTTTTAAATGAGGAAACGATCCATTTGCCCTGATGCACTTTGCACGTGGTGGTTGAAAAAGCTTACAGCACCTGGTATTCCCAGGCGGTCTCCCATCCAAGTACTAACCAGGCCCGACCCTGCTTAGCTTCCGAGATCAGACGAGATCGGGCCTGTTCAGGGTGGTATGGCCGTAAGCTGAATAGTAGTCAACAAACACTCTATTTATGCTGATGCACTTTGACAGTGAGCTGACTTTCTTCCGAAAAAAGTCACTTTTTGCCCAAAAAGTATCTCTGAATGACTTGAAATTTTACACAGTAGTAGTCAACGTCGCCCTGAACAAGGATCCGTTGAAAATATTCACATATCTCTTAAGGAATAATTGAAATGATTTTTTTTAAATGAGGAAACGATCCATTTGCCCTGATGCACTTTGCACGTGGTGGTTGAAAAAGCTTAAAGCACCTGGTATTCCCAGGCGGTCTCCCATCCAAGTACTAACCAGGCCCGACCCTGCTTAGCTTCCGAGATCAGACGAGATCGGGCGTGTTCAGGGTGGTATGGCCGTAAGCGGAATAGTAGTCAACAAACACTCTATTTATGCTGATGCACTTTGACAGTGAGCTGACTTTGTTGCGAAAAAAGTCACTTTTTGCCCAAAAAGTATCTCTGAATGACTTGAAATTTTACACAGTAGTAGTCAACGTCGCCCTGAACAAGGATCCGTTGAAAATATTCACATATCTCTTAAGGAATAATTGAAATGAATTTTTTTAAATGAGGAAACGATCCATTTGCCCTGATGCACTTTGCACGTGGTGGTTGAAAAAGCTTACAGCACCTGGTATTCCCAGGCGGTCTCCCATCCAAGTACTAACCAGGCCCGACCCTGCTTAGCTTCCGAGATCAGACGAGATCGGGCGTGTTCAGGGTGGTATGGCCGTAAGCGGAATAGTAGTCAACAAACACTCTATTTATGCTGATGCACTTTGACAGTGAGCTGACTTTCTTCTGAAAAAACTCACTTTTTGCCCAAAAAGTATCTCTGAATGACTTGAAATTTTACACAGTAGTAGTCAACGTCGCCCTGAACAAGGATCCGTTGAAAATATTCACATATCTCTTAAGGAATAATTGAAATGATTTTTTTTAAATGAGGAAACGATCCATTTGCCCTGATGCACTTTGCACATGTGGTGGTTGAAAAAGCTTACAGCACCTGGTATTCCCAGGCGGTCTCCCATCCAAGTACTAACCGGGCCCGACCCTGCTTAGCTTCCGAGATCAGACGAGATCGGGCCTGTTCAGGGTGGTATGGCCGTAAGTTGAATAGTAGTCAACAAACACTCTATTTATGCTGATGCACTTTGACAGTGAGCTGACTTTCTTCCGAAAAAAGTCACTTTTTGCCCAAAAAGTATCTCTGAATGACTTGAAATTTTACACAGTAGTAGTCAACGTCGCCCTGAACAAGGATCCGTTGAAAATATTCACATATCTCTTAAGGAATAATTGAAATGAATTTTTTTAAATGAGGAAACGATCCATTTGCCCTGATGCACTTTGCACGTGGTGGTTGAAAAAGCTTACAGCACCTGGTATTCCCAGGCGGTCTCCCATCCAAGTACTAACCAGGCCCGACCCTGCTTAGCTTCCGAGATCAGACGAGATCGGGCCTGTTCAGGGTGGTATGGCCGTAAGCTGAATAGTAGTCAACAAACACTCTATTTATGCTGATGCACTTTGACAGTGAGCTGACTTTGTTGCGAAAAAAGTCACTTTTTGCCCAAAAAGTATCTCTGAATGACTTGAAATTTTACACAGTAGTAGTCAACGTCGCCCTGAACAAGGATCCGTTGAAAATATTCACATATCTCTTAAGGAATAATTGAAATGATTTTTTTTAAATGAGGAAACGATCCATTTGCCCTGATGCACTTTGCACATGTGGTGGTTGAAAAAGCTTACAGCACCTGGTATTCCCAGGCGGTCTCCCATCCAAGTACTAACCGGGCCCGACCCTGCTTAGCTTCCGAGATCAGACGAGATCGGGCGTGTTCAGGGTGGTATGGCCGTAAGCGGAATAGTAGTCAACAAACACTCTATTTATGCTGATGCACTTTGACAGTGAGCTGACTTTGTTGCGAAAAAAGTCACTTTTTGCCCAAAAAGTATCTCTGAATGACTTGAAATTTTACACAGTAGTAGTCAACATCGCCCTGAACAAGGATCCGTTGAAAATATTCACATATCTCTTAAGGAATAATTGAAATGATTTTTTTTAAATGAGGAAACGATCCATTTGCCCTGATGCACTTTGCACATGTGGTGGTTGAAAAAGCTTACAGCACCTGGTATTCCCAGGCGGTCTCCCATCCAAGTACTAACCGGGCCAGACCCTGCTTAGCTTCCGAGATCAGACGAGATCGGGCGTGTTCAGGGTGGTATGGCCGTAAGCGGAATAGTAGTCAACAAACACTCTATTTATGCTTATGCACTTTGACAGTGAGCTGACTTTCTTCCGAAAAAACTCACTTTTTGCCCAAAAAGTATCTCTGAATGACTTGAAATTTTACACAGTAGTAGTCAACGTCGCCCTGAACAAGGATCTGTTGAAAATATTCACATATCTCTAAAGGAATAATTGAAATGATTTTTTTTAAATGAGGAAACGATCCATTTGCCCTGATGCACTTTGCACATGTGGTGGTTTAAAAAGCTTACAGCACCTGGTATTCCCAGGCGGTCTCCCATCCAAGTACTAACCAGGCCCTACCCTGCTTAGCTTCCGAGATCAGACGAGATCGGGCGTGTTCAGGGTGGTATGGCCGTAAGTGGAATAGTAATCAACAAACACTCTATTTATGCTGATGCACTTTGACAGTGAGCTGACTTTCTTCCGAAAAAAGTCACTTTTTGCCCAAAAAGTATCTCTGAATGACTTGAAATTTTACACAGTAGTAGTCAACGTCGCCCTGAACAAGGATCCGTTGAAAATATTCACATATCTCTTAAGGAATAATTGAAATGAATTTTTTTAAATGAGGAAACGATCCATTTGCCCTGATGCACTTTGCACGTGGTGGTTGAAAAAGCTTACAGCACCTGGTATTCCCAGGCGGTCTCCCATCCAAGTACTAACCAGGCCCGACCCTGCTTAGCTTCCGAGATCAGACGAGATCGGGCCTGTTCAGGGTGGTATGGCCGTAAGCTGAATAGTAGTCAACAAACACTCTATTTATGCTGATGCACTTTGACAGTGAGCTGACTTTGTTGCGAAAAAAGTCACTTTTTGCCCAAAAAGTATCTCTGAATGACTTGAAATTTTACACAGTAGTAGTCAACGTCGCCCTGAACAAGGATCCGTTGAAAATATTCACATATCTCTTAAGGAATAATTGAAATGATTTTTTTTAAATGAGGAAACGATCCATTTGCCCTGATGCACTTTGCACATGTGGTGGTTGAAAAAGCTTACAGCACCTGGTATTCCCAGGCGGTCTCCCATCCAAGTACTAACCGGGCCCGACCCTGCTTAGCTTCCGAGATCAGACGAGATCGGGCGTGTTCAGGGTGGTATGGCCGTAAGCGGAATAGTAGTCAACAAACACTCTATTTATGCTGATGCACTTTGACAGTGAGCTGACTTTGTTGCGAAAAAAGTCACTTTTTGCCCAAAAAGTATCTCTGAATGACTTGAAATTTTACACAGTAGTAGTCAACATCGCCCTGAACAAGGATCCGTTGAAAATATTCACATATCTCTTAAGGAATAATTGAAATGATTTTTTTTAAATGAGGAAACGATCCATTTGCCCTGATGCACTTTGCACATGTGGTGGTTGAAAAAGCTTACAGCACCTGGTATTCCCAGGCGGTCTCCCATCCAAGTACTAACCGGGCCAGACCCTGCTTAGCTTCCGAGATCAGACGAGATCGGGCGTGTTCAGGGTGGTATGGCCGTAAGCGGAATAGTAGTCAACAAACACTCTATTTATGCTTATGCACTTTGACAGTGAGCTGACTTTCTTCCGAAAAAACTCACTTTTTGCCCAAAAAGTATCTCTGAATGACTTGAAATTTTACACAGTAGTAGTCAACGTCGCCCTGAACAAGGATCCGTTGAAAATATTCACATATCTCTTAAGGAATAATTGAAATGATTTTTTTTAAATGAGGAAACGATCCATTTGCCCTGATGCACTTTGCACATGTGGTGGTTGAAAAAGCTTACAGCACCTGGTATTCCCAGGCGGTCTCCCATCCAAGTACTAACCGGGCCCGACCCTGCTTAGCTTCCGAGATCAGACGAGATCGGGCGTGTTCAGGGTGGTATGGCCGTAAGCGGAATAGTAGTCAACAAACACTCTATTTATGCTGATGCACTTTGACAGTGAGCTGACTTTGTTGCGAAAAAAGTCACTTTTTGCCCAAAAAGTATCTCTGAATGACTTGAAATTTTACACAGTAGTAGTCAACATCGCCCTGAACAAGGATCCGTTGAAAATATTCACATATCTCTTAAGGAATAATTGAAATGATTTTTTTTAAATGAGGAAACGATCCATTTGCCCTGATGCACTTTGCACATGTGGTGGTTGAAAAAGCTTACAGCACCTGGTATTCCCAGGCGGTCTCCCATCCAAGTACTAACCGGGCCAGACCCTGCTTAGCTTCCGAGATCAGACGAGATCGGGCGTGTTCAGGGTGGTATGGCCGTAAGCGGAATAGTAGTCAACAAACACTCTATTTATGCTTATGCACTTTGACAGTGAGCTGACTTTCTTCCGAAAAAACTCACTTTTTGCCCAAAAAGTATCTCTGAATGACTTGAAATTTTACACAGTAGTAGTCAACGTCGCCCTGAACAAGGATCTGTTGAAAATATTCACATATCTCTAAAGGAATAATTGAAATGATTTTTTTTAAATGAGGAAACGATCCATTTGCCCTGATGCACTTTGCACATGTGGTGGTTTAAAAAGCTTACAGCACCTGGTATTCCCAGGCGGTCTCCCATCCAAGTACTAACCAGGCCCTACCCTGCTTAGCTTCCGAGATCAGACGAGATCGGGCGTGTTCAGGGTGGTATGGCCGTAAGTGGAATAGTAATCAACAAACACTCTATTTATGCTGATGCACTTTGACAGTGAGCTGACTTTCTTCCGAAAAAAGTCACTTTTTGCCCAAAAAGTATCTCTGAATGACTTGAAATTTTACACAGTAGTAGTCAACGTCGCCCTGAACAAGGATCCGTTGAAAATATTCACATATCTCTTAAGGAATAATTGAAATGAATTTTTTTAAATGAGGAAACGATCCATTTGCCCTGATGCACTTTGCACATGTGGTGGTTGAAAAAGCTTACAGCACCTGGTATTCCCAGGCGGTCTCCCATCCAAGTACTAACCGGGCCCGACCCTGCTTAGCTTCCGAGATCAGACGAGATCGGGCGTGTTCAGGGTGGTATGGCCGTAAGCGGAATAGTAGTCAACAAACACTCTATTTATGCTGATGCACTTTGACAGTGAGCTGACTTTGTTGCGAAAAAAGTCACTTTTTGCCCAAAAAGTATCTCTGAATGACTTGAAATTTTACACAGTAGTAGTCAACATCGCCCTGAACAAGGATCCGTTGAAAATATTCACATATCTCTTAAGGAATAATTGAAATGATTTTTTTTAAATGAGGAAACGATCCATTTGCCCTGATGCACTTTGCACATGTGGTGGTTGAAAAAGCTTACAGCACCTGGTATTCCCAGGCGGTCTCCCATCCAAGTACTAACCGGGCCAGACCCTGCTTAGCTTCCGAGATCAGACGAGATCGGGCGTGTTCAGGGTGGTATGGCCGTAAGCGGAATAGTAGTCAACAAACACTCTATTTATGCTTATGCACTTTGACAGTGAGCTGACTTTCTTCCGAAAAAACTCACTTTTTGCCCAAAAAGTATCTCTGAATGACTTGAAATTTTACACAGTAGTAGTCAACGTCGCCCTGAACAAGGATCTGTTGAAAATATTCACATATCTCTAAAGGAATAATTGAAATGATTTTTTTTAAATGAGGAAACGATCCATTTGCCCTGATGCACTTTGCACATGTGGTGGTTTAAAAAGCTTACAGCACCTGGTATTCCCAGGCGGTCTCCCATCCAAGTACTAACCAGGCCCTACCCTGCTTAGCTTCCGAGATCAGACGAGATCGGGCGTGTTCAGGGTGGTATGGCCGTAAGTGGAATAGTAATCAACAAACACTCTATTTATGCTGATGCACTTTGACAGTGAGCTGACTTTCTTCCGAAAAAAGTCACTTTTTGCCCAAAAAGTATCTCTGAATGACTTGAAATTTTACACAGTAGTAGTCAACGTCGCCCTGAACAAGGATCCGTTGAAAATATTCACATATCTCTTAAGGAATAATTGAAATGAATTTTTTTAAATGAGGAAACGATCCATTTGCCCTGATGCACTTTGCACGTGGTGGTTGAAAAAGCTTACAGCACCTGGTATTCCCAGGCGGTCTCCCATCCAAGTACTAACCAGGCCCGACCCTGCTTAGCTTCCGAGATCAGACGAGATCGGGCCTGTTCAGGGTGGTATGGCCGTAAGCTGAATAGTAGTCAACAAACACTCTATTTATGCTGATGCACTTTGACAGTGAGCTGACTTTGTTGCGAAAAAAGTCACTTTTTGCCCAAAAAGTATCTCTGAATGACTTGAAATTTTACACAGTAGTAGTCAACGTCGCCCTGAACAAGGATCCGTTGAAAATATTCACATATCTCTTAAGGAATAATTGAAATGATTTTTTTTAAATGAGGAAACGATCCATTTGCCCTGATGCACTTTGCACATGTGGTGGTTGAAAAAGCTTACAGCACCTGGTATTCCCAGGCGGTCTCCCATCCAAGTACTAACCGGGCCCGACCCTGCTTAGCTTCCGAGATCAGACGAGATCGGGCGTGTTCAGGGTGGTATGGCCGTAAGCGGAATAGTAGTCAACAAACACTCTATTTATGCTGATGCACTTTGACAGTGAGCTGACTTTGTTGCGAAAAAAGTCACTTTTTGCCCAAAAAGTATCTCTGAATGACTTGAAATTTTACACAGTAGTAGTCAACATCGCCCTGAACAAGGATCCGTTGAAAATATTCACATATCTCTTAAGGAATAATTGAAATGATTTTTTTTAAATGAGGAAACGATCCATTTGCCCTGATGCACTTTGCACATGTGGTGGTTGAAAAAGCTTACAGCACCTGGTATTCCCAGGCGGTCTCCCATCCAAGTACTAACCGGGCCAGACCCTGCTTAGCTTCCGAGATCAGACGAGATCGGGCGTGTTCAGGGTGGTATGGCCGTAAGCGGAATAGTAGTCAACAAACACTCTATTTATGCTTATGCACTTTGACAGTGAGCTGACTTTCTTCCGAAAAAACTCACTTTTTGCCCAAAAAGTATCTCTGAATGACTTGAAATTTTACACAGTAGTAGTCAACGTCGCCCTGAACAAGGATCTGTTGAAAATATTCACATATCTCTAAAGGAATAATTGAAATGATTTTTTTTAAATGAGGAAACGATCCATTTGCCCTGATGCACTTTGCACATGTGGTGGTTTAAAAAGCTTACAGCACCTGGTATTCCCAGGCGGTCTCCCATCCAAGTACTAACCAGGCCCTACCCTGCTTAGCTTCCGAGATCAGACGAGATCGGGCGTGTTCAGGGTGGTATGGCCGTAAGTGGAATAGTAATCAACAAACACTCTATTTATGCTGATGCACTTTGACAGTGAGCTGACTTTGTTGCGAAAAAAGTCACTTTTTGCCCAAAAAGTATCTCTGAATGACTTGAAATTTTACACAGTAGTAGTCAACGTCGCCCTGAACAAGGATCCGTTGAAAATATTCACATATCTCTTAAGGAATAATTGAAATGAATTTTTTTAAATGAGGAAACGATCCATTTGCCCTGATGCACTTTGCACGTGGTGGTTGAAAAAGCTTACAGCACCTGGTATTCCCAGGCGGTCTCCCATCCAAGTACTAACCAGGCCCGACCCTGCTTAGCTTCCGAGATCAGACGAGATCGGGCCTGTTCAGGGTGGTATGGCCGTAAGCTGAATAGTAGTCAACAAACACTCTATTTATGCTGATGCACTTTGACAGTGAGCTGACTTTCTTCCGAAAAAACTCACTTTTTGCCCAAAAAGTATCTCTGAATGACTTGAAATTTTACACAGTAGTAGTCAACGTCGCCCTGAACAAGGATCTGTTGAAAATATTCACATATCTCTAAAGGAATAATTGAAATGATTTTTTTTAAATGAGGAAACGATCCATTTGCCCTGATGCACTTTGCACATGTGGTGGTTTAAAAAGCTTACAGCACCTGGTATTCCCAGGCGGTCTCCCATCCAAGTACTAACCAGGCCCTACCCTGCTTAGCTTCCGAGATCAGACGAGATCGGGCGTGTTCAGGGTGGTATGGCCGTAAGCGGAATAGTAGTCAACAAACACTCTATTTATGCTGATGCACTTTGACAGTGAGCTGACTTTGTTGCGAAAAAAGTCACTTTTTGCCCAAAAAGTATCTCTGAATGACTTGAAATTTTACACAGTAGTAGTCAACGTCGCCCTGAACAAGGATCCGTTGAAAATATTCACATATCTCTTAAGGAATAATTGAAATGAATTTTTTTAAATGAGGAAACGATCCATTTGCCCTGATGCACTTTGCACGTGGTGGTTGAAAAAGCTTACAGCACCTGGTATTCCCAGGCGGTCTCCCATCCAAGTACTAACCAGGCCCGACCCTGCTTAGCTTCCGAGATCAGACGAGATCGGGCCTGTTCAGGGTGGTATGGCCGTAAGCTGAATAGTAGTCAACAAACACTCTATTTATGCTGATGCACTTTGACAGTGAGCTGACTTTCTTCCGAAAAAACTCACTTTTTGCCCAAAAAGTATCTCTGAATGACTTGAAATTTTACACAGTAGTAGTCAACGTCGCCCTGAACAAGGATCCGTTGAAAATATTCACATATCTCTTAAGGAATAATTGAAATGATTTTTTTTAAATGAGGAAACGATCCATTTGCCCTGATGCACTTTGCACGTGGTGGTTGAAAAAGCTTACAGCACCTGGTATTCCCAGGCGGTCTCCCATCCAAGTACTAACCAGGCCCGACCCTGCTTAGCTTCCGAGATCAGACGAGATCGGGCGTGTTCAGGGTGGTATGGCCGTAAGCGGAATAGTAGTCAACAAACACTCTATTTATGCTGATGCACTTTGACAGTGAGCTGACTTTGTTGCGAAAAAAGTCACTTTTTGCCCAAAAAGTATCTCTGAATGACTTGAAATTTTACACAGTAGTAGTCAACGTCGCCCTGAACAAGGATCCGTTGAAAATATTCACATATCTCTTAAGGAATAATTGAAATGATTTTTTTTAAATGAGGAAACGATCCATTTGCCCTGATGCACTTTGCACATGTGGTGGTTGAAAAAGCTTACAGCACCTGGTATTCCCAGGCGGTCTCCCATCCAAGTACTAACCGGGCCCGACCCTGCTTAGCTTCCGAGATCAGACGAGATCGGGCGTGTTCAGGGTGGTATGGCCGTAAGCGGAATAGTAGTCAACAAACACTCTATTTATGCTGATGCACTTTGACAGTGAGCTGACTTTGTTGCGAAAAAAGTCACTTTTTGCCCAAAAAGTATCTCTGAATGACTTGAAATTTTACACAGTAGTAGTCAACGTCGCCCTGAACAAGGATCCGTTGAAAATATTCACATATCTCTTAAGGAATAATTGAAATGAATTTTTTTAAATGAGGAAACGATCCATTTGCCCTGATGCACTTTGCACGTGGTGGTTGAAAAAGCTTACAGCACCTGGTATTCCCAGGCGGTCTCCCATCCAAGTACTAACCAGGCCCGACCCTGCTTAGCTTCCGAGATCAGACGAGATCGGGCGTGTTCAGGGTGGTATGGCCGTAAGCGGAATAGTAGTCAACAAACACTCTATTTATGCTGATGCACTTTGACAGTGAGCTGACTTTCTTCTGAAAAAACTCACTTTTTGCCCAAAAAGTATCTCTGAATGACTTGAAATTTTACACAGTAGTAGTCAACGTCGCCCTGAACAAGGATCCGTTGAAAATATTCACATATCTCTTAAGGAATAATTGAAATGAATTTTTTTAAATGAGGAAACGATCCATTTGCCCTGATGCACTTTGCACGTGGTGGTTGAAAAAGCTTACAGCACCTGGTATTCCCAGGCGGTCTCCCATCCAAGTACTAACCAGGCCCAACCCTGCTTAGCTTCCGAGATCAGACGAGATCGGGCCTGTTCAGGGTGGTATGGCCGTAAGCTGAATAGTAGTCAACAAACACTCTATTTATGCTGATGCACTTTGACAGTGAGCTGACTTTCTTCCGAAAAAACTCACTTTTTGCCCAAAAAGTATCTCTGAATGACTTGAAATTTTACACAGTAGTAGTCAACGTCGCCCTGAACAAGGATCCGTTGAAAATATTCACATATCTCTTAAGGAATAATTGAAATGAATTTTTTTAAATGAGGAAACGATCCATTTGCCCTGATGCACTTTGCACGTGGTGGTTGAAAAAGCTTACAGCACCTGGTATTCCCAGGCGGTCTCCCATCCAAGTACTAACCAGGCCCGACCCTGCTTAGCTTCCGAGATCAGACGAGATCGGGCGTGTTCAGGGTGGTATGGCCGTAAGCGGAATAGTAGTCAACAAACACTCTATTTATGCTGATGCACTTTGACAGTGAGCTGACTTTCTTCTGAAAAAACTCACTTTTTGCCCAAAAAGTATCTCTGAATGACTTGAAATTTTACACAGTAGTAGTCAACGTCGCCCTGAACAAGGATCCGTTGAAAATATTCACATATCTCTTAAGGAATAATTGAAATGAATTTTTTTAAATGAGGAAACGATCCATTTGCCCTGATGCACTTTGCACGTGGTGGTTGAAAAAGCTTACAGCACCTGGTATTCCCAGGCGGTCTCCCATCCAAGTACTAACCAGGCCCGACCCTGCTTAGCTTCCGAGATCAGACGAGATCGGGCCTGTTCAGGGTGGTATGGCCGTAAGCTGAATAGTAGTCAACAAACACTCTATTTATGCTGATGCACTTTGACAGTGAGCTGACTTTCTTCCGAAAAAACTCACTTTTTGCCCAAAAAGTATCTCTGAATGACTTGAAATTTTACACAGTAGTAGTCAACGTCGCCCTGAACAAGGATCCGTTGAAAATATTCACATATCTCTTAAGGAATAATTGAAATGAATTTTTTTAAATGAGGAAACGATCCATTTGCCCTGATGCACTTTGCACGTGGTGGTTGAAAAAGCTTACAGCACCTGGTATTCCCAGGCGGTCTCCCATCCAAGTACTAACCAGGCCCGACCCTGCTTAGCTTCCGAGATCAGACGAGATCGGGCGTGTTCAGGGTGGTATGGCCGTAAGCGGAATAGTAGTCAACAAACACTCTATTTATGCTGATGCACTTTGACAGTGAGCTGACTTTCTTCTGAAAAAACTCACTTTTTGCCCAAAAAGTATCTCTGAATGACTTGAAATTTTACACAGTAGTAGTCAACGTCGCCCTGAACAAGGATCCGTTGAAAATATTCACATATCTCTTAAGGAATAATTGAAATGATTTTTTTTAAATGAGGAAACGATCCATTTGCCCTGATGCACTTTGCACATGTGGTGGTTGAAAAAGCTTACAGCACCTGGTATTCCCAGGCGGTCTCCCATCCAAGTACTAACCGGGCCCGACCCTGCTTAGCTTCCGAGATCAGACGAGATCGGGCGTGTTCAGGGTGGTATGGCCGTAAGCTGAATAGTAGTCAACAAACACTCTATTTATGCTGATGCACTTTGACAGTGAGCTGACTTTCTTCCGAAAAAACTCACTTTTTGCCCAAAAAGTATCTCTGAATGACTTGAAATTTTACACAGTAGTAGTCAATGTCGCCCTGAACAAGGATCCGTTGAAAATATTCACATATCTCTTAAGGAATAATTGAAATGAATTTTTTTAAATGAGGAAACGATCCATTTGCCCTGATGCACTTTGCACGTGGTGGTTGAAAAAGCTTACAGCACCTGGTATTCCCAGGCGGTCTCCCATCCAAGTACTAACCAGGCCCGACCCTGCTTAGCTTCCGAGATCAGACGAGATCGGGCGTGTTCAGGGTGGTATGGCCGTAAGCGGAATAGTAGTCAACAAACACTCTATTTATGCTGATGCACTTTGACAGTGAGCTGACTTTCTTCTGAAAAAACTCACTTTTTGCCCAAAAAGTATCTCTGAATGACTTGAAATTTTACACAGTAGTAGTCAACGTCGCCCTGAACAAGGATCCGTTGAAAATATTCACATATCTCTTAAGGAATAATTGAAATGAATTTTTTTAAATGAGGAAACGATCCATTTGCCCTGATGCACTTTGCACGTGGTGGTTGAAAAAGCTTACAGCACCTGGTATTCCCAGGCGGTCTCCCATCCAAGTACTAACCAGGCCCGACCCTGCTTAGCTTCCGAGATCAGACGAGATCGGGCCTGTTCAGGGTGGTATGGCCGTAAGCTGAATAGTAGTCAACAAACACTCTATTTATGCTGATGCACTTTGACAGTGAGCTGACTTTCTTCCGAAAAAACTCACTTTTTGCCCAAAAAGTATCTCTGAATGACTTGAAATTTTACACAGTAGTAGTCAACGTCGCCCTGAACAAGGATCCGTTGAAAATATTCACATATCTCTTAAGGAATAATTGAAATGAATTTTTTTAAATGAGGAAACGATCCATTTGCCCTGATGCACTTTGCACGTGGTGGTTGAAAAAGCTTACAGCACCTGGTATTCCCAGGCGGTCTCCCATCCAAGTACTAACCAGGCCCGACCCTGCTTAGCTTCCGAGATCAGACGAGATCGGGCGTGTTCAGGGTGGTATGGCCGTAAGCAGAATAGTAGTCAACAAACACTCTATTTATGCTGATGCACTTTGACAGTGAGCTGACTTTCTTCCGAAAAAAGTCACTTTTTGCCCAAAAAGTATCTCTGAATGACTTGAAATTTTACACAGTAGTAGTCAACGTCGCCCTGAACAAGGATCCGTTGAAAATATTCACATATCTCTTAAGGAATAATTGAAATGAATTTTTTTAAATGAGGAAACGATCCATTTGCCCTGATGCACTTTGCACGTGGTGGTTGAAAAAGCTTACAGCACCTGGTATTCCCAGGCGGTCTCCCATCCAAGTACTAACCAGGCCCGACCCTGCTTAGCTTCCGAGATCAGACGAGATCGGGCCTGTTCAGGGTGGTATGGCCGTAAGCTGAATAGTAGTCAACAAACACTCTATTTATGCTGATGCACTTTGACAGTGAGCTGACTTTCTTCCGAAAAAAGTCACTTTTTGCCCAAAAAGTATCTCTGAATGACTTGAAATTTTACACAGTAGTAGTCAACGTCGCCCTGAACAAGGATCCGTTGAAAATATTCACATATCTCTTAAGGAATAATTGAAATGATTTTTTTTAAATGAGGAAACGATCCATTTGCCCTGATGCACTTTGCACGTGGTGGTTGAAAAAGCTTACAGCACCTGGTATTCCCAGGCGGTCTCCCATCCAAGTACTAACCAGGCCCGACCCTGCTTAGCTTCCGAGATCAGACGAGATCGGGCGTGTTTTTTTTTTTTTTTTTTCTTTTATTATGAAAAATTACATTATATACAGTATATACACTATATGTACTAAAATCTGATTAAAGGTAAATGAAAAAGAACAAGTAATATTTTAGAAACGTCATTCCAGAAACAAAAAAACCAATTTGATGTAACAAGAGAAACTAAATAAATGGAAAAAAAACAAAAGCAGAAATGAAAACCTAAAACATTGAAATGAACAAAAAAAAACAATTTGATGTAACAAGAGAAACCAAATTAAGGGTAAAAAACAAAAGCAGAAATGAAAAACATAACATTGAAATGAACCAAAAATAAATTTATAGATCTATATATATATTATTCTTGCCATAGATGTTTACTAGTGTTGCTTTCTGTACAAATGTTTTTTCAAAAATGGTTGTATTGACAGTGTGCATTGTTTGTATGTGTCTCTTTAGCGTGTTTTTAAAGAATGACCATCGATCTAACACTTTGTTTTCATACAGAGAGAAATTGCGTGCTGTGAAAATGATGTGTCTCGCTGTAGCCAGAATGATGTTGATGAGATGGTTGTTGATGTCCCTCTTTTTGTCCGTTAGTCCAAATAGAAGAGTCCATTCCCATTCTGTATTGTCCTTGATTTGCAGGTTGCAGTGAGTTCTGAGGAGATTCCGGATTCTGTTGATGAATACATTGCAGACGGGACAATGGAGGAAGAGGTGATCGAAATTTTCTTCCTCCAGATTACAAACTGTACAGTCTCTCCCATACATGTTTTTGTTGATTTGGTGCAGGATGATGCCTGTGAAAATTCTCCTATGCCTAATTTTGAAATCAGTATTGGTGTATTTGGGATCTGTAAATGTGGGACTGATATTCTGCCAGATTGTGGCAATGTTTTTGTGTGGAAATTTGTTTTTCCAGTTGGTTTCAGCTGTGGGTCTTTTAACAACATATTTTAACAATGTTGTGTACCAGAGTTTGGTTTTTAGTTCACTGATACTTTTGTTGTGGTTGGTGGTTAGGAGAAAATCTAGGGCATCATCCTGTACTTGACAAGTATTATTATATGCATGTTTCCAAGGTTCTGGAATGGTTGCAACCATTTCCTCACAAAGTGAATCGATTGCATTGATTTTGTATTTGATTTTCTTTCTTTCCAGTACCGTAACTATTTTCAAGAGATTTATTTCACCCTTTGAATCCACAATGTCTTTAAAACAGTGAATTCCTGCAGCAGTCAAGGAGCTGCTTGTGAGGGAGCTGCCCAAGTGTGTCAGCTCTGGGTTGTGGAAGATGGGGAGCAGAAGTAGCTGTTCTCTATTTTTCACTTTTGTTGTGAGGAGTGGCCTTGCCAACCGCCATGCCTCAAAAATTTCTTGTGTGAATGAATCGAGTTGAGTATAGTGTTTTTTTGGGAGCGTTTGGCAGAGATTTAGTTTTTTGAACTGACCGACTGAGTGTACTGAGGTGTTGAATAAGTCTTTCCAAATATGGTTGTTTGAGTTGTCTAGGTATTTTTTGATGATTTTCATTCTCAGTGAGTGCTTTCTGGTGGTGATGTCAATTAAGTTCAAACCACCTTCTTTGTAATTATTGATGATTGTTTTGTGTGCTATTATATTGCGTGAGTTGCCCCATATGAATGTTGAAATAATGTTGTGAATATTGACGGATGTCTGAGAGGGTAGATCAAGGACAGTTAGGATGTGGTTTATTTTTGAGAGCACAAGGGAGTTGACTACGACCACTTTACCTCTCAGTGTGAGCCCCCTCATCTTCCACAGGCCAAGCGTACTGTTGATTTTGTTGAGCAGCTCCCTCCAAGATTGGTCTCTTGCTGCCTCCTGATCATGACCTAAATGTACTCCCAAGACCTTGACACTGTTACTGACCTCCTCAAAATGCCACCTGCCCGGCGACCGCACCACACCACCACAATACATTATTTTGGTTTTGTTGAAATTGATCCTTGCTCCTGACGCTTGGCTGTATTTGAATATTTGATTGAGAACCAGTTCAATGCTTTCTTCATCCTGTACAGTTATGTTTGTGTCATCTGCATACTGAATAATTTTGCATTCTGTTCCTGATGGTGATATGATGCCTCTGATGTTTTTATTTTGCATAATCAAGAGTGCGAGAGGTTCGGCCGCCAGACTGTAGAGTAAGGAGGAGAGGGGACAGCCCTGCCTTATCGATCTGTTGATTGAGAATGTTTCTGTGATGTGGCCATTTGCTTTGACACAACTGTGTGCATTGTTGTACAGAAGTTTAATCCAGTTTATGAAGTTATTGCCAAATCCAAATTTACTGAGAACTGCCCATAAGAAGTTGTGTTCTATGCGGTCAAAAGCTTTTTCAAAATCTATACCTAAAAAGATACCGCCATGTTTTCCCATATGATTTATTATTTCTTTGATTGATAAGATTGTGTCTGAGATGTCTCTCCCTGGGATGCTATAAGCTTGCGACCAACTGATTATGGATGGTATGACCTGCTTTAATCTGTTTGCTAGAATTTTGGTGAGTATTTTGTAGTCTGTGTTTAAAAGGCTTATGGGTCGATAGTTCTCCAACAGGGAGCTGTCCCCTTTGTTTTTATATAGAATTGTTATCAGGCCTAGTGTCAAGGTCTTGGGAGTTTGTTTTGTGCTGTCTATGTAGAGAAAAATGTTGGCTAAGATGGGAGCCATTTGGTATTTGAATGCTTGATAGAACTCACTTGTTAAACCATCTGTTCCTGGACTTTTATTTTTATTTAGCTGGTCTATGGCTGTCTCTATTTCTTTGATTTCTAGAGCTTGTTCACACAAGTCTTTGTCTTCTTTGGAAATGCTTTGTTTTATGCTGTTGACTGTTTCTGTAATAGTGTGGTCTTCTATTTTCTCACTTTGGAAGAGTTTGATATAGAAGTGCTGTATTGTTTGTAATATGTCTTCTGTGTTCGTCACCGTTTTTCCTTTGTCATTTTTCAGTTCTTTTATGAAAGTCTTTGTTTGTATCTTTTTTTCTAAACCTAGAAAAAAAGCAGTGCACTTCTCTCCCTCAGTGATGTGTTTGGCTCTGCTTCTAATCATGGCTCCTCTGCATTTTTTTGTGTCATATTGTTGCATTTGCCTTTTTAGGTCCACATATTGATCTATTCTATGTCCAGGCTGTTGTTCTATTTTTACCAGTTCTTTTTCTATTTGTTCCTTCAGATCTTTTTCTTTTTTGTGTTCAAGCCAACTTTTGTGTTTACTATAGTTAATGCATTCTTTTTTTATTCGTATTTTGGCTTTCTCCCACCATTCTGTTAAGTTTTCTGAGAAAGGTATTTCTTCCGTCATACTTTGTAAGAGTTTATTTATTCTGTTTCTAAAAGCCTCATCTTTGAGGTGACTGTTGTTAAGACACCAGTACCCCCCATTTTTGTTGACTCCAGATGTTTTAAGTTTTAGTTCCAAAAATGCATGGTCACTCCAGCTGTTGTTGATATATTTAATGGAGTCTGATTGTAACACAATGTTTTCTGTGGTTAGGCACAAATCAATTCTTGACTGTTTCAATATTCCTTGTACAACTTGTTTTCTTGAGAAGTCAATTTTTTGGGGGTGTAACACTCGCCATAGATCAACTAGCTTTTTATTTTCTATTAAGTTGAAGAGAACTGTTCTACTCATGTCAGATTTATAAACATTATTCCTAGAAATATCTAGTGGGCACAAGGCTACATTAAAGTCACCAATGATTAAGGTGTCTTCATGACACCATTTACTGATCTCTTTAAAAAACACTTGTCTTTCTTTTTCGTCATTAGGAGCATGTATATTAATAATTCTCAAATATTTCCCATTTTTCCATACATCAGTTATAATCATTCTCCCATTATCTTTATGCACACATAAACATTTCTCAAAAGCATTTTGCTTCAACAGGACAGCCACTCCAGTAGATTGGTTTGTGGCATTGGCATAAAACACTTCCCCCGTCCATTGTTTGGTTATTGTACTCATTATTTGAAGATCCCATTTGGTCTCTTGGAGTGCAAGGATATCACATTTAGAGGAGGTGAAAATACCATGTATTTTCTCTCTGCTGCGGAGCCCACGGGCATTAAGCGAGAGAATGGTTGTCATCAAGAGAGTGAGTTGTAAGACTATAGAGCACCTGGTCATGTTTGTTTTTTTGCTCTGCTTTTTTTGTTCTTTTTTCCATGGTTTTCCATGTTTAGTCTTTTTCTAATGATTGAGATTTGAGCCAAATCCATTTCAGAGTCTGAATCAGATGTCTTTGCGGCCGGCCTTTGTGTGCTCTCTGTTGAGAGGGGAGGACTGTGTGGTGTGTTTGCTGTGGCAGAGCCACTCTGCTTCCCGAAGGCAGGAGAAAAGCCAGAACCGGGGTCAGGGCCCGACTTTGGCTTTTCCACAATCTGCCCCCCTTGTACACAGGGCTGGCTCAGGCTTGGGTTTTCTGGGATTTCATCTCTCCCTTTATTCGCGCTGGGACTCCACGTCTCACCAGTCGCCGCCTGCTGCTCCTCAGTACAAACCATCTCAGCCTCCTCCTCTCCAGCACATTCACTCTCATGACTGTGACATTCAGAAAGTGATTCACCCTCCTCATGGATCTCTGACTCACTCTCATTGCAGACACAATTTTCCATATTATTGTGACAGAGTACACATCTCTTTACTTCCTTTATATGTACACATTCTCGTGCATAATGCCCCTGGACCCCGCATTTATGACAAGTAAACTCCGGACAATCTCTAAGTATATGACCGGGCTGAACACAGATTCTACACACCTTAATTTGTCTGTCGTGGATCACTCTAAAATATTCTGGACCCATAGCAGTGTTAAATTTGGCTGAGTATGGGAGAGACTGCACAGTTTCATTAAACTTAACTTTAACATACCTTGTCCCGTCTGCAATGTTGGTTCCTGGCCACATTCTTCTCTTGATCGGTGAGATGGCCGAAACACCCCAGCCATGAAGTTTGTTGATAATGTCTTCGTCTGAGATATAAGCTGGCAGCCCCATGAAGGACACCACCACCTCGTCATTAGTCAGTTCTTTTGATAGGATACTTGTCGTCCCAATCTTGAATCCGTCTAATAATCTTCTCTTTCCAGCTCCATTCGTCATGGTGACCTCATATTTTCCAGTGCCGATGGTTCTGCATGCAATTAAACCTCCACAAAGTTCCCTGACGCACTTCATCAGCTCCATTGTGGTCACTTTTTCTGGCCCGGCAAGTTCAACTTGTACCGTCATTTCTTTCTCGTAAATTATTTTCTTGGTTGTCTCATTGTTTGTCTCCTTCAGTCCATTTTCCATCATCAAAGTCTCAGTTGTCTTTCCTGTGCTTTTTGTTGCCATGTTGTCCGTCCGTTTAGAATCCATAATTAACAAAAAGCGCCCCCGATCAGTGAAAACACTGTCGGGGGGATGACCAACTCTTCAAAAATAAAAATAAAACTCAGAGTGTAAGAAATCAAAAAAGAGATAAGAAAATGGAAGAAGAAAAATCAAAAAACAGAAGAGGTAAGAGGAGTCCGTGTGCTCGAAATGTTTGAACCATTCACTTCCTGCTTGTGCTGTGGTGCGTTCAGGGTGGTATGGCCGTAAGCGGAATAGTAGTCAACAAACACTCTATTTATGCTGATGCACTTTGACAGTGAGCTGACTTTGTTGCGAAAAAAGTCACTTTTTGCCCAAAAAGTATCTCTGAATGACTTGAAATTTTACACAGTAGTAGTCAACGTCGCCCTGAACAAGGATCCGTTGAAAATATTCACATATCTCTTAAGGAATAATTGAAATGATTTTTTTTAAATGAGGAAACGATCCATTTGCCCTGATGCACTTTGCACATGTGGTGGTTGAAAAAGCTTACAGCACCTGGTATTCCCAGGCGGTCTCCCATCCAAGTACTAACCGGGCCCGACCCTGCTTAGCTTCCGAGATCAGACGAGATCGGGCGTGTTCAGGGTGGTATGGCCGTAAGCGGAATAGTAGTCAACAAACACTCTATTTATGCTGATGCACTTTGACAGTGAGCTGACTTTGTTGCGAAAAAAGTCACTTTTTGCCCAAAAAGTATCTCTGAATGACTTGAAATTTTACACAGTAGTAGTCAACGTCGCCCTGAACAAGGATCCGTTGAAAATATTCACATATCTCTTAAGGAATAATTGAAATGAATTTTTTTAAATGAGGAAACGATCCATTTGCCCTGATGCACTTTGCACGTGGTGGTTGAAAAAGCTTACAGCACCTGGTATTCCCAGGCGGTCTCCCATCCAAGTACTAACCAGGCCCGACCCTGCTTAGCTTCCGAGATCAGACGAGATCGGGCGTGTTCAGGGTGGTATGGCCGTAAGCGGAATAGTAGTCAACAAACACTCTATTTATGCTGATGCACTTTGACAGTGAGCTGACTTTCTTCTGAAAAAACTCACTTTTTGCCCAAAAAGTATCTCTGAATGACTTGAAATTTTACACAGTAGTAGTCAACGTCGCCCTGAACAAGGATCCGTTGAAAATATTCACATATCTCTTAAGGAATAATTGAAATGAATTTTTTTAAATGAGGAAACGATCCATTTGCCCTGATGCACTTTGCACGTGGTGGTTGAAAAAGCTTACAGCACCTGGTATTCCCAGGCGGTCTCCCATCCAAGTACTAACCAGGCCCAACCCTGCTTAGCTTCCGAGATCAGACGAGATCGGGCCTGTTCAGGGTGGTATGGCCGTAAGCTGAATAGTAGTCAACAAACACTCTATTTATGCTGATGCACTTTGACAGTGAGCTGACTTTCTTCCGAAAAAACTCACTTTTTGCCCAAAAAGTATCTCTGAATGACTTGAAATTTTACACAGTAGTAGTCAACGTCGCCCTGAACAAGGATCCGTTGAAAATATTCACATATCTCTTAAGGAATAATTGAAATGAATTTTTTTAAATGAGGAAACGATCCATTTGCCCTGATGCACTTTGCACGTGGTGGTTGAAAAAGCTTACAGCACCTGGTATTCCCAGGCGGTCTCCCATCCAAGTACTAACCAGGCCCGACCCTGCTTAGCTTCCGAGATCAGACGAGATCGGGCGTGTTCAGGGTGGTATGGCCGTAAGCGGAATAGTAGTCAACAAACACTCTATTTATGCTGATGCACTTTGACAGTGAGCTGACTTTCTTCTGAAAAAACTCACTTTTTGCCCAAAAAGTATCTCTGAATGACTTGAAATTTTACACAGTAGTAGTCAACGTCGCCCTGAACAAGGATCCGTTGAAAATATTCACATATCTCTTAAGGAATAATTGAAATGAATTTTTTTAAATGAGGAAACGATCCATTTGCCCTGATGCACTTTGCACGTGGTGGTTGAAAAAGCTTACAGCACCTGGTATTCCCAGGCGGTCTCCCATCCAAGTACTAACCAGGCCCGACCCTGCTTAGCTTCCGAGATCAGACGAGATCGGGCCTGTTCAGGGTGGTATGGCCGTAAGCTGAATAGTAGTCAACAAACACTCTATTTATGCTGATGCACTTTGACAGTGAGCTGACTTTCTTCCGAAAAAACTCACTTTTTGCCCAAAAAGTATCTCTGAATGACTTGAAATTTTACACAGTAGTAGTCAACGTCGCCCTGAACAAGGATCCGTTGAAAATATTCACATATCTCTTAAGGAATAATTGAAATGAATTTTTTTAAATGAGGAAACGATCCATTTGCCCTGATGCACTTTGCACGTGGTGGTTGAAAAAGCTTACAGCACCTGGTATTCCCAGGCGGTCTCCCATCCAAGTACTAACCAGGCCCGACCCTGCTTAGCTTCCGAGATCAGACGAGATCGGGCGTGTTCAGGGTGGTATGGCCGTAAGCGGAATAGTAGTCAACAAACACTCTATTTATGCTGATGCACTTTGACAGTGAGCTGACTTTCTTCTGAAAAAACTCACTTTTTGCCCAAAAAGTATCTCTGAATGACTTGAAATTTTACACAGTAGTAGTCAACGTCGCCCTGAACAAGGATCCGTTGAAAATATTCACATATCTCTTAAGGAATAATTGAAATGATTTTTTTTAAATGAGGAAACGATCCATTTGCCCTGATGCACTTTGCACATGTGGTGGTTGAAAAAGCTTACAGCACCTGGTATTCCCAGGCGGTCTCCCATCCAAGTACTAACCGGGCCCGACCCTGCTTAGCTTCCGAGATCAGACGAGATCGGGCGTGTTCAGGGTGGTATGGCCGTAAGCTGAATAGTAGTCAACAAACACTCTATTTATGCTGATGCACTTTGACAGTGAGCTGACTTTCTTCCGAAAAAACTCACTTTTTGCCCAAAAAGTATCTCTGAATGACTTGAAATTTTACACAGTAGTAGTCAATGTCGCCCTGAACAAGGATCCGTTGAAAATATTCACATATCTCTTAAGGAATAATTGAAATGAATTTTTTTAAATGAGGAAACGATCCATTTGCCCTGATGCACTTTGCACGTGGTGGTTGAAAAAGCTTACAGCACCTGGTATTCCCAGGCGGTCTCCCATCCAAGTACTAACCAGGCCCGACCCTGCTTAGCTTCCGAGATCAGACGAGATCGGGCGTGTTCAGGGTGGTATGGCCGTAAGCGGAATAGTAGTCAACAAACACTCTATTTATGCTGATGCACTTTGACAGTGAGCTGACTTTCTTCTGAAAAAACTCACTTTTTGCCCAAAAAGTATCTCTGAATGACTTGAAATTTTACACAGTAGTAGTCAACGTCGCCCTGAACAAGGATCCGTTGAAAATATTCACATATCTCTTAAGGAATAATTGAAATGAATTTTTTTAAATGAGGAAACGATCCATTTGCCCTGATGCACTTTGCACGTGGTGGTTGAAAAAGCTTACAGCACCTGGTATTCCCAGGCGGTCTCCCATCCAAGTACTAACCAGGCCCGACCCTGCTTAGCTTCCGAGATCAGACGAGATCGGGCCTGTTCAGGGTGGTATGGCCGTAAGCTGAATAGTAGTCAACAAACACTCTATTTATGCTGATGCACTTTGACAGTGAGCTGACTTTCTTCCGAAAAAACTCACTTTTTGCCCAAAAAGTATCTCTGAATGACTTGAAATTTTACACAGTAGTAGTCAACGTCGCCCTGAACAAGGATCCGTTGAAAATATTCACATATCTCTTAAGGAATAATTGAAATGAATTTTTTTAAATGAGGAAACGATCCATTTGCCCTGATGCACTTTGCACGTGGTGGTTGAAAAAGCTTACAGCACCTGGTATTCCCAGGCGGTCTCCCATCCAAGTACTAACCAGGCCCGACCCTGCTTAGCTTCCGAGATCAGACGAGATCGGGCGTGTTCAGGGTGGTATGGCCGTAAGCAGAATAGTAGTCAACAAACACTCTATTTATGCTGATGCACTTTGACAGTGAGCTGACTTTCTTCCGAAAAAAGTCACTTTTTGCCCAAAAAGTATCTCTGAATGACTTGAAATTTTACACAGTAGTAGTCAACGTCGCCCTGAACAAGGATCCGTTGAAAATATTCACATATCTCTTAAGGAATAATTGAAATGAATTTTTTTAAATGAGGAAACGATCCATTTGCCCTGATGCACTTTGCACGTGGTGGTTGAAAAAGCTTACAGCACCTGGTATTCCCAGGCGGTCTCCCATCCAAGTACTAACCAGGCCCGACCCTGCTTAGCTTCCGAGATCAGACGAGATCGGGCCTGTTCAGGGTGGTATGGCCGTAAGCTGAATAGTAGTCAACAAACACTCTATTTATGCTGATGCACTTTGACAGTGAGCTGACTTTCTTCCGAAAAAAGTCACTTTTTGCCCAAAAAGTATCTCTGAATGACTTGAAATTTTACACAGTAGTAGTCAACGTCGCCCTGAACAAGGATCCGTTGAAAATATTCACATATCTCTTAAGGAATAATTGAAATGAATTTTTTTAAATGAGGAAACGATCCATTTGCCCTGATGCACTTTGCACGTGGTGGTTGAAAAAGCTTACAGCACCTGGTATTCCCAGGCGGTCTCCCATCCAAGTACTAACCAGGCCCGACCCTGCTTAGCTTCCGAGATCAGACGAGATCGGGCCTGTTCAGGGTGGTATGGCCGTAAGCTGAATAGTAGTCAACAAACACTCTATTTATGCTGATGCACTTTGACAGTGAGCTGACTTTCTTCCGAAAAAACTCACTTTTTGCCCAAAAAGTATCTCTGAATGACTTGAAATTTTACACAGTAGTAGTCAACGTCGCCCTGAACAAGGATCCGTTGAAAATATTCACATATCTCTTAAGGAATAATTGAAATGATTTTTTTTAAATGAGGAAACGATCCATTTGCCCTGATGCACTTTGCACATGTGGTGGTTGAAAAAGCTTACAGCACCTGGTATTCCCAGGCGGTCTCCCATCCAAGTACTAACCGGGCCCGACCCTGCTTAGCTTCCGAGATCAGACGAGATCGGGCGTGTTCAGGGTGGTATGGCCGTAAGCGGAATAGTAGTCAACAAACACTCTATTTATGCTGATGCACTTTGACAGTGAGCTGACTTTCTTCCGAAAAAACTCACTTTTTGCCCAAAAAGTATCTCTGAATGACTTGAAATTTTACACAGTAGTAGTCAACGTCGCCCTGAACAAGGATCCGTTGAAAATATTCACATATCTCTTAAGGAATAATTGAAATGATTTTTTTTAAATGAGGAAACGATCCATTTGCCCTGATGCACTTTGCACGTGGTGGTTGAAAAAGCTTACAGCACCTGGTATTCCCAGGCGGTCTCCCATCCAAGTACTAACCGGGCCCGACCCTGCTTAGCTTCCGAGATCAGACGAGATCGGGCGTGTTCAGGGTGGTATGGCCGTAAGCGGAATAGTAGTCAACAAACACTCTATTTATGCTGATGCACTTTGACAGTGAGCTGACTTTCTTCTGAAAAAACTCACTTTTTGCCCAAAAAGTATCTCTGAATGACTTGAAATTTTACACAGTAGTAGTCAACGTCGCCCTGAACAAGGATCCGTTGAAAATATTCACATATCTCTTAAGGAATAATTGAAATGATTTTTTTTAAATGAGGAAACGATCCATTTGCCCTGATGCACTTTGCACGTGGTGGTTGAAAAAGCTTACAGCACCTGGTATTCCCAGGCGGTCTCCCATCCAAGTACTAACCAGGCCCGACCCTGCTTAGCTTCCGAGATCAGACGAGATCGGGCGTGTTCAGGGTGGTATGGCCGTAAGCGGAATAGTAATCAACAAACACTCTATTTATGCTGATGCACTTTGACAGTGAGCTGACTTTGTTGCGAAAAAAGTCACTTTTTGCCCAAAAAGTATCTCTGAATGACTTGAAATTTTACACAGTAGTAGTCAACGTCGCCCTGAACAAGGATCCGTTGAAAATATTCACATATCTCTTAAGGAATAATTGAAATGATTTTTTTTAAATGAGGAAACGATCCATTTGCCCTGATGCACTTTGCACGTGGTGGTTGAAAAAGCTTACAGCACCTGGTATTCCCAGGCGGTCTCCCATCCAAGTACTAACCAGGCCCGACCCTGCTTAGCTTCCGAGATCAGACGAGATCGGGCCTGTTCAGGGTGGTATGGCCGTAAGCTGAATAGTAGTCAACAAACACTCTATTTATGCTGATGCACTTTGACAGTGAGCTGACTTTCTTCCGAAAAAACTCACTTTTTGCCCAAAAAGTATCTCTGAATGACTTGAAATTTTACACAGTAGTAGTCAACGTCGCCCTGAACAAGGATCCGTTGAAAATATTCACATATCTCTTAAGGAATAATTGAAATGAATTTTTTTAAATGAGGAAACGATCCATTTGCCCTGATGCACTTTGCACGTGGTGGTTGAAAAAGCTTACAGCACCTGGTATTCCCAGGCGGTCTCCCATCCAAGTACTAACCAGGCCCGACCCTGCTTAGCTTCCGAGATCAGACGAGATCGGGCGTGTTCAGGGTGGTATGGCCGTAAGCGGAATAGTAGTCAACAAACACTCTATTTATGCTGATGCACTTTGACAGTGAGCTGACTTTCTTCTGAAAAAACTCACTTTTTGCCCAAAAAGTATCTCTGAATGACTTGAAATTTTACACAGTAGTAGTCAACGTCGCCCTGAACAAGGATCCGTTGAAAATATTCACATATCTCTTAAGGAATAATTGAAATGATTTTTTTTAAATGAGGAAACGATCCATTTGCCCTGATGCACTTTGCACATGTGGTGGTTGAAAAAGCTTACAGCACCTGGTATTCCCAGGCGGTCTCCCATCCAAGTACTAACCGGGCCCGACCCTGCTTAGCTTCCGAGATCAGACGAGATCGGGCGTGTTCAGGGTGGTATGGCCGTAAGCTGAATAGTAGTCAACAAACACTCTATTTATGCTGATGCACTTTGACAGTGAGCTGACTTTCTTCCGAAAAAACTCACTTTTTGCCCAAAAAGTATCTCTGAATGACTTGAAATTTTACACAGTAGTAGTCAACGTCGCCCTGAACAAGGATCCGTTGAAAATATTCACATATCTCTTAAGGAATAATTGAAATGATTTTTTTTAAATGAGGAAACGATCCATTTGCCCTGATGCACTTTGCACGTGGTGGTTGAAAAAGCTTACAGCACCTGGTATTCCCAGGCGGTCTCCCATCCAAGTACTAACCGGGCCCGACCCTGCTTAGCTTCCGAGATCAGACGAGATCGGGCGTGTTCAGGGTGGTATGGCCGTAAGCGGAATAGTAGTCAACAAACACTCTATTTATGCTGATGCACTTTGACAGTGAGCTGACTTTCTTCTGAAAAAACTCACTTTTTGCCCAAAAAGTATCTCTGAATGACTTGAAATTTTACACAGTAGTAGTCAACGTCGCCCTGAACAAGGATCCGTTGAAAATATTCACATATCTCTTAAGGAATAATTGAAATGATTTTTTTTAAATGAGGAAACGATCCATTTGCCCTGATGCACTTTGCACGTGGTGGTTGAAAAAGCTTACAGCACCTGGTATTCCCAGGCGGTCTCCCATCCAAGTACTAACCAGGCCCGACCCTGCTTAGCTTCCGAGATCAGACGAGATCGGGCGTGTTCAGGGTGGTATGGCCGTAAGCGGAATAGTAATCAACAAACACTCTATTTATGCTGATGCACTTTGACAGTGAGCTGACTTTGTTGCGAAAAAAGTCACTTTTTGCCCAAAAAGTATCTCTGAATGACTTGAAATTTTACACAGTAGTAGTCAACGTCGCCCTGAACAAGGATCCGTTGAAAATATTCACATATCTCTTAAGGAATAATTGAAATGATTTTTTTTAAATGAGGAAACGATCCATTTGCCCTGATGCACTTTGCACGTGGTGGTTGAAAAAGCTTACAGCACCTGGTATTCCCAGGCGGTCTCCCATCCAAGTACTAACCAGGCCCGACCCTGCTTAGCTTCCGAGATCAGACGAGATCGGGCCTGTTCAGGGTGGTATGGCCGTAAGCTGAATAGTAGTCAACAAACACTCTATTTATGCTGATGCACTTTGACAGTGAGCTGACTTTCTTCCGAAAAAACTCACTTTTTG
>NC_139824.1:1157698-1160198 GCF_963457635.1 Microchirus variegatus
ATGATTTTTTTTAAATGAGGAAACGATCCATTTGCCCTGATGCACTTTGCACGTGGTGGTTGAAAAAGCTTACAGCACCTGGTATTCCCAGGCGGTCTCCCATCCAAGTACTAACCAGGCCCGACCCTGCTTAGCTTCCGAGATCAGACGAGATCGGGCGTGTTCAGGGTGGTATGGCCGTAAGCGGAATAGTAGTCAACAAACACTCTATTTATGCTGATGCACTTTGACAGTGAGCTGACTTTCTTCTGAAAAAACTCACTTTTTGCCCAAAAAGTATCTCTGAATGACTTGAAATTTTACACAGTAGTAGTCAACGTCGCCCTGAACAAGGATCCGTTGAAAATATTCACATATCTCTTAAGGAATAATTGAAATGATTTTTTTTAAATGAGGAAACGATCCATTTGCCCTGATGCACTTTGCACGTGGTGGTTGAAAAAGCTTACAGCACCTGGTATTCCCAGGCGGTCTCCCATCCAAGTACTAACCAGGCCCGACCCTGCTTAGCTTCCGAGATCAGACGAGATCGGGCGTGTTCAGGGTGGTATGGCCGTAAGCGGAATAGTAATCAACAAACACTCTATTTATGCTGATGCACTTTGACAGTGAGCTGACTTTGTTGCGAAAAAAGTCACTTTTTGCCCAAAAAGTATCTCTGAATGACTTGAAATTTTACACAGTAGTAGTCAACGTCGCCCTGAACAAGGATCCGTTGAAAATATTCACATATCTCTTAAGGAATAATTGAAATGATTTTTTTTAAATGAGGAAACGATCCATTTGCCCTGATGCACTTTGCACATGTGGTGGTTGAAAAAGCTTACAGCACCTGGTATTCCCAGGCGGTCTCCCATCCAAGTACTAACCGGGCCCGACCCTGCTTAGCTTCCGAGATCAGACGAGATCGGGCCTGTTCAGGGTGGTATGGCCGTAAGCTGAATAGTAGTCAACAAACACTCTATTTATGCTGATGCACTTTGACAGTGAGCTGACTTTCTTCCGAAAAAAGTCACTTTTTGCCCAAAAAGTATCTCTGAATGACTTGAAATTTTACACAGTAGTAGTCAACGTCGCCCTGAACAAGGATCCGTTGAAAATATTCACATATCTCTTAAGGAATAATTGAAATGAATTTTTTTAAATGAGGAAACGATCCATTTGCCCTGATGCACTTTGCACGTGGTGGTTGAAAAAGCTTACAGCACCTGGTATTCCCAGGCGGTCTCCCATCCAAGTACTAACCAGGCCCGACCCTGCTTAGCTTCCGAGATCAGACGAGATCGGGCCTGTTCAGGGTGGTATGGCCGTAAGCTGAATAGTAGTCAACAAACACTCTATTTATGCTGATGCACTTTGACAGTGAGCTGACTTTCTTCCGAAAAAACTCACTTTTTGCCCAAAAAGTATCTCTGAATGACTTGAAATTTTACACAGTAGTAGTCAACGTCGCCCTGAACAAGGATCCGTTGAAAATATTCACATATCTCTTAAGGAATAATTGAAATGATTTTTTTTAAATGAGGAAACGATCCATTTGCCCTGATGCACTTTGCACATGTGGTGGTTGAAAAAGCTTACAGCACCTGGTATTCCCAGGCGGTCTCCCATCCAAGTACTAACCGGGCCCGACCCTGCTTAGCTTCCGAGATCAGACGAGATCGGGCGTGTTCAGGGTGGTATGGCCGTAAGCGGAATAGTAGTCAACAAACACTCTATTTATGCTGATGCACTTTGACAGTGAGCTGACTTTCTTCCGAAAAAACTCACTTTTTGCCCAAAAAGTATCTCTGAATGACTTGAAATTTTACACAGTAGTAGTCAACGTCGCCCTGAACAAGGATCCGTTGAAAATATTCACATATCTCTTAAGGAATAATTGAAATGATTTTTTTTAAATGAGGAAACGATCCATTTGCCCTGATGCACTTTGCACGTGGTGGTTGAAAAAGCTTACAGCACCTGGTATTCCCAGGCGGTCTCCCATCCAAGTACTAACCAGGCCCGACCCTGCTTAGCTTCCGAGATCAGACGAGATCGGGCGTGTTCAGGGTGGTATGGCCGTAAGCGGAATAGTAGTCAACAAACACTCTATTTATGCTGATGCACTTTGACAGTGAGCTGACTTTCTTCTGAAAAAACTCACTTTTTGCCCAAAAAGTATCTCTGAATGACTTGAAATTTTACACAGTAGTAGTCAACGTCGCCCTGAACAAGGATCCGTTGAAAATATTCACATATCTCTTAAGGAATAATTGAAATGATTTTTTTTAAATGAGGAAACGATCCATTTGCCCTGATGCACTTTGCACATGTGGTGGTTGAAAAAGCTTACAGCACCTGGTATTCCCAGGCGGTCTCCCATCCAAGTACTAACCGGGCCCGACCCTGCTTAGCTTCCGAGATCAGACGAGATCGGGCGTGTTCAGGGTGGTATGGCCGTAAGCGGAATAGTAGTCAACAAACACTCTATTTATGCTGATGCACTTTGACAGTGAGC
>NC_139824.1:1167698-1172698 GCF_963457635.1 Microchirus variegatus
ACAAACACTCTATTTATGCTGATGCACTTTGACAGTGAGCTGACTTTCTTCCGAAAAAACTCACTTTTTGCCCAAAAAGTATCTCTGAATGACTTGAAATTTTACACAGTAGTAGTCAACGTCGCCCTGAACAAGGATCCGTTGAAAATATTCACATATCTCTTAAGGAATAATTGAAATGATTTTTTTTAAATGAGGAAACGATCCATTTGCCCTGATGCACTTTGCACATGTGGTGGTTGAAAAAGCTTACAGCACCTGGTATTCCCAGGCGGTCTCCCATCCAAGTACTAACCGGGCCCGACCCTGCTTAGCTTCCGAGATCAGACGAGATCGGGCCTGTTCAGGGTGGTATGGCCGTAAGCTGAATAGTAGTCAACAAACACTCTATTTATGCTGATGCACTTTGACAGTGAGCTGACTTTCTTCCGAAAAAAGTCACTTTTTGCCCAAAAAGTATCTCTGAATGACTTGAAATTTTACACAGTAGTAGTCAACGTCGCCCTGAACAAGGATCCGTTGAAAATATTCACATATCTCTTAAGGAATAATTGAAATGATTTTTTTTAAATGAGGAAACGATCCATTTGCCCTGATGCACTTTGCACATGTGGTGGTTGAAAAAGCTTACAGCACCTGGTATTCCCAGGCGGTCTCCCATCCAAGTACTAACCGGGCCCGACCCTGCTTAGCTTCCGAGATCAGACGAGATCGGGCCTGTTTTTTTTTTTGTTTTTTATTATCAAAAATACTTTCATTTCCCAGTTTGAACATTCTTATTCACAAGAGCACACACGCTCAAAAAACTGTATTTACAACAAGGACCAATGTAGAGAACATCACATTACATTTCAAATAAAAAGAAAAAGAAAAAATAATGAAAAAAAATAATAAAAAAAAGATAAAGCAAACATTTAGAAACCAAACACCAAATTTTCACTCTGATCCATTTTGCATACGGAGTTGTTGCACAAAAAAGTGTCCCGGAATGTTATTTTGCAGGCGTCTTTCAGCAGCCTTAGATGACTTTTGACCATGCTGGTGAAGAATAGCCATCTGTTTATGTGTATGTCTTCGTAGAGTGTGTAATTTCTGGCGATGAAGATAGTGTGCCGGGCTATGGAGAGCAGAATGTTGATCAGTGTTGTGTTTAACCCTTCTTGCTTGTTTGAGAGTCCAAAGAGCCAAGTCCAGTCCCAGTTAGTATAGTCTGTTCCTTTGAGCTTGCAGTGGTCCATGAGGAGGGTCTGGACCTGGGCGATGAAGACCTCGCAGATGGGACAGGTGAGAAAGATATGTTCAATGGTTTCATCATTTTTACCACAGACAGTACAAACCCTCTCATAGCTCACACTGTTCAGTTGGTGCAGGATGATACCCGAGAAAATCCGTCTGTGTCTGATTTTGAAATCTGTGTTGTTTGCGAAAGGGTGAGCATGGGGGCTATTTATATTTTTCCACATAGTGGATACGTTTACTGACGGGAACCGCTTTTTCCAATTAACTTCTGATGTCGGTTTTTGTGTTACGTTTGTCAGCAGAGTTGTGTACCAATATTTGGAAGTTAGTTGGTCAATGCTCTTCCCATCAGGTTGAGCATTTAGACGAAAATCAAGGGTATCATCCTGCACACTGCCACTGGTCCTGTAAAAAGCCTGTTTTAGGTGTTCAGCAATTCCTGTTTCTATTTTTTTACATGTATCTTCAGCAAAACGTTTGCAATAGATTTGTTTGGCTCTGAGCTTTTTCAAGATTTCTTCCAGTTCTATTTCCCCATGTTTGTTTGTGAAATCCCCTAATGTATGTAGACCTGCTTGCGGCATCGGCCCACCTGAGATGGTCCTGCCCAGATATGTGATGTCTGGGTTGTGAAAAACGGGGAGCCGCAGCAGCTGATGTTTGTTTTGCACTATGGTCACAAGGTGCGGTCTGGCCAGCTCCCATGCCTCAAATACCTCTCGTGTAAACTGAGAGATGTACGCCGTTTGTGATTTTAAAGGGATCTGACAGAGATTGTATATGCCACTGTTACCACACAATCCAATGGTGTTAAGCAATTGATGTTTCCAAAAAAAATCTGTTTTATTGTTTAATAACTTTTTGATGATTTTGATTCTGAACGCATGCTTTTTTGTTTTTAGGTCAATTAGCCTCAGCCCACCGTTTGTGTATTTATCAATTATTGTTCTGTGCGATATCATGTTGCGTCGGCTTCCCCACAAAAAAGTGGATATTATTTGATTCACTTCTGAGTGCGTTTGTTCGGGGAGATCATATACTTGTAACACGTGATTCATTTTTGAGAGTATCAGGGAGTTGATCATGACCACTTTGCCCTTGAGTGTCAGCTTCCGCGTTTTCCACAACCCAAGCGTGTTGTTCATTTTATCCAGCACCTCCCTCCAGGTGCGATCTCTAGCAGCCCTCTGATCTAGGCCAAGGTGCACTCCCAAGACCCTTACACTGGCCTTTTCCTCTCTGAACGGCCATCTGTCTGGTGATCTTACCCCTTCATCACAGTACATTATTGTCGATTTGTTCTCATTGATTTTGGCACCAGAGGCTGAGCAGTATATCTTTACAAGATTTAAAGCTAGCTCAAGGCTTTTTTCATCCTTCACCATGATGTTTGTGTCATCTGCATAGGCAATGATTTTGCAGCAAGTGCCATTTTGTGCCGGTATGCCCTGGATGTTCAGATTTTGATTTATTAATAGAGCAAGGGGCTCCGCCACCAGGCTGTAGAGCAGAGAGGAGAGGGGACATCCCTGCCTAATTGATCTTTTTATCGCTATTTTTGGAGTTTGTAGACCATTTACTTTTATGCAACTGTGTGCATTATTGTAGAGAGATTGGATTACTTTAATGAAATTGTGACCAAAACCAAATTGTGTTAAAACAGCCCATAAAAAATGATGTTCAACTCTATCGAACGCCTTTTCAAAGTCTACTCCTAGATAGATGCCACCAGTTTGTGACATTTGAGAGATGATTTCTTTGACGGACAAAATGGAGTCTGATATATCTCTTCCGGGAATACTATAAGCTTGTGACTGATGTACTATAGTTGGGATGACTTCTTTGAGTCTGTTAGCCAGGACCTTGGTCAGAATTTTATAATCTGTGTTCAGCAAGCTTATGGGTCTGTAGTTCTTGATAACAGTTCTGTCCCCTCTGTTTTTGTATACCAATGTGATTAAACCAAGTGTAAGGGTCTCAGGAGCTTCACCTTTCCTCTCTATTTCCTCAAAGATTCGAACTAAAATTGGCGTTAGTTTTTCTTTGAAAGCTTTATAAAAGTCAGACGTTAGACCATCCATCCCTGGACTTTTGTTTTTTTGTAGGCCACTGATGGCTGTTTCAACCTCTGCCAAACTTATTTGCTGATCACACCATATTCTGTCTTCTGCCGAGATTTGGTTTTGAATGGCCTTTACCACACTCGAAATTGTATTTTGACTGATATTTTGATTTGTATATAGCTGCTGGAAGAAATCTTGTATTCCCGATATTATTTTGTCAGTTTGTGTTACTATATTGCCATTGCTGTCTTTTATTTCTTTGATAAATGCTTTACTTTGTTTTCGTTTTTCTAACCCAAGAAAGAACGCTGAACATTTTTCCCCCTCCACGAATTTTTGAACTCTACTTCTGATGATTGCTCCCATGCATTCCTTGCTTTTCAATGATGCCAACTTGTCTCTTAAGTTAATATAATTTGTTAGCTCTCTGTTAGGATCACTGGCTATTTTTTGGAGTTCATGCTCTATTTGTTCTTTTAGCTCTTTTTCATTTTTTTTCTCCAGCCAGCTCTTATGCTTACTATAGTTTATGCATACTCTTTTAATTCGTTTTTTCACTCCATCCCACCAACTGAATATGTCTTCAACCCAATACATTTCATTTTCCACATTCTGAAGAAGAAAATGAATTTTATCAATGAACTGTTGATCTTTGAGTAAGCTGTTGTTGAGACACCATACTCCCCCATTTGTTTGTGCTGTTGACGGAAATAAGGACAGTTTTATCAATGAATGATCACTCCATGTGTTGAAGACATATTCTACTGAGTTTGCTATGTGTATGATAGAGCTTGCCACCAGTGTGTAATCAATGCGGGATTGTTTAAGAGTGTTTTGTACTACCTGATGTCTCGAGAATTGAGTTTTGTTTGGATTCATGATTCGCCAAATGTCCACCAGGTCGTAATGTTTAATGATTTCAAATAATGATCGTCTGCTCATATCATATTTAAAGAGATTATTGCTTGATATGTCAGTCTTGGTGAGTGGAACGTTGAAGTCCCCAGTGATGATGGAGTTATTGTTTACCCATTTCTTTAGTCCATTGAAAAAAACCTTTCTATCACCCTCAGTGTTCGGAGCATATATATTGATTATTCTGATATAAACATTGTTTCTCCATGTATCTACTATTAGTAGTCTGCCTTGTGAGCATTTATATATTTCTACCACGTTATCAAAAACATGGCTTTTGATCAGCGTTGCCACCCCACACATTGCTTGATCTGCATTTGAGAAAAAAACATTCCCTTCCCATACCTCTTGTATCATGCTCACTGGGGATGACCGCCATTTTGTTTCTTGCAGGAGTAAGATCTCACATTTGGTTGTATTGAGGACACTGTGTAGTTTTTCTCTGCTGCAGAGCCCACGAGCATTCAGCGAGAGAAGCAGGGCCATGACAAGGGTGAGATGGAACATTGTGGTACTAAATATCGCTCTCATTTTTTTCTATTTTGCTTTTTCTTATTTATTTTGCCAGGCATGTCTGTGTTTTGCCTTTTTCTAGCAAGTGAAACTAACGAGAGATCCATCTCCAAATCAGAGTCGACACTTGAGGAAGGAGAAATCACTGCCTCCTTTTCAGAGTGGGGAGGACTGAGTGGTGCAGATTCTGCGGTTAGGCTGCACTGCTTGTCTGTGGCTTGAAGCTTACCAGCCTCAGCCACTTTTTTTGCGCTCTCTGGTTGAGCCACC
>NC_139824.1:1177698-1250198 GCF_963457635.1 Microchirus variegatus
GGGTGGTATGGCCGTAAGCGGAATAGTAGTCAACAAACACTCTATTTATGCTGATGCACTTTGACAGTGAGCTGACTTTGTTGCGAAAAAAGTCACTTTTTGCCCAAAAAGTATCTCTGAATGACTTGAAATTTTACACAGTAGTAGTCAACGTCGCCCTGAACAAGGATCCGCTGAAAATATTCACATATCTCTTAAGGAATAATTGAAATGATTTTTTTTAAATGAGGAAACGATCCATTTGCCCTGATGCACTTTGCACATGTGGTGGTTGAAAAAGCTTACAGCACCTGGTATTCCCAGGCGGTCTCCCATCCAAGTACTAACCGGGCCCGACCCTGCTTAGCTTCCGAGATCAGACGAGATCGGGCCTGTTCAGGGTGGTATGGCCGTAAGCTGAATAGTAGTCAACAAACACTCTATTTATGCTGATGCACTTTGACAGTGAGCTGACTTTGTTGCGAAAAAAGTCACTTTTTGCCCAAAAAGTATCTCTGAATGACTTGAAATTTTACACAGTAGTAGTCAACGTCGCCCTGAACAAGGATCCGTTGAAAATATTCACATATCTCTTAAGGAATAATTGAAATGATTTTTTTTAAATGAGGAAACGATCCATTTGCCCTGATGCACTTTGCACATGTGGTGGTTGAAAAAGCTTACAGCACCTGGTATTCCCAGGCGGTCTCCCATCCAAGTACTAACCAGGCCCGACCCTGCTTAGCTTCCGAGATCAGACGAGATCGGGCGTGTTCAGGGTGGTATGGCCGTAAGCGGAATAGTAGTCAACAAACACTCTATTTATGCTGATGCACTTTGACAGTGAGCTGACTTTCTTCCGAAAAAAGTCACTTTTTGCCCAAAAAGTATCTCTGAATGACTTGAAATTTTACACAGTAGTAGTCAACGTCGCCCTGAACAAGGATCCGTTGAAAATATTCACATATCTCTTAAGGAATAATTGAAATGATTTTTTTTAAATGAGGAAACGATCCATTTGCCCTGATGCACTTTGCACATGTGGTGGTTGAAAAAGCTTACAGCACCTGGTATTCCCAGGCGGTCTCCCATCCAAGTACTAACCAGGCCCGACCCTGCTTAGCTTCCGAGATCAGACGAGATCGGGCGTGTTCAGGGTGGTATGGCCGTAAGCGGAATAGTAGTCAACAAACACTCTATTTATGCTGATGCACTTTGACAGTGAGCTGACTTTGTTGCGAAAAAAGTCACTTTTTGCCCAAAAAGTATCTCTGAATGACTTGAAATTTTACACAGTAGTAGTCAACGTCGCCCTGAACAAGGATCCGTTGAAAATATTCACATATCTCTTAAGGAATAATTGAAATGAATTTTTTTAAATGAGGAAACGATCCATTTGCCCTGATGCACTTTGCACGTGGTGGTTGAAAAAGCTTACAGCACATGGTATTCCCAGGCGGTCTCCCATCCAAGTACTAACCAGGCCCGACCCTGCTTAGCTTCCGAGATCAGACGAGATCGGGCGTGTTCAGGGTGGTATGGCCGTAAGCGGAATAGTAGTCAACAAACACTCTATTTATGCTGATGCACTTTGACAGTGAGCTGACTTTGTTGCGAAAAAAGTCACTTTTTGCCCAAAAAGTATCTCTGAATGACTTGAAATTTTACACAGTAGTAGTCAACGTCGCCCTGAACAAGGATCCGCTGAAAATATTCACATATCTCTTAAGGAATAATTGAAATGATTTTTTTTAAATGAGGAAACGATCCATTTGCCCTGATGCACTTTGCACATGTGGTGGTTGAAAAAGCTTACAGCACCTGGTATTCCCAGGCGGTCTCCCATCCAAGTACTAACCGGGCCCGACCCTGCTTAGCTTCCGAGATCAGACGAGATCGGGCCTGTTCAGGGTGGTATGGCCGTAAGCTGAATAGTAGTCAACAAACACTCTATTTATGCTGATGCACTTTGACAGTGAGCTGACTTTCTTCCGAAAAAACTCACTTTTTGCCCAAAAAGTATCTCTGAATGACTTGAAATTTTACACAGTAGTAGTCAACGTCGCCCTGAACAAGGATCCGTTGAAAATATTCACATATCTCTTAAGGAATAATTGAAATGATTTTTTTTAAATGAGGAAACGATCCATTTGCCCTGATGCACTTTGCACATGTGGTGGTTGAAAAAGCTTACAGCACCTGGTATTCCCAGGCGGTCTCCCATCCAAGTACTAACCAGGCCCGACCCTGCTTAGCTTCCGAGATCAGACGAGATCGGGCGTGTTCAGGGTGGTATGGCCGTAAGCGGAATAGTAGTCAACAAACACTCTATTTATGCTGATGCACTTTGACAGTGAGCTGACTTTGTTGCGAAAAAAGTCACTTTTTGCCCAAAAAGTATCTCTGAATGACTTGAAATTTTACACAGTAGTAGTCAACGTCGCCCTGAACAAGGATCCGTTGAAAATATTCACATATCTCTTAAGGAATAATTGAAATGAATTTTTTTAAATGAGGAAACGATCCATTTGCCCTGATGCACTTTGCACGTGGTGGTTGAAAAAGCTTACAGCACCTGGTATTCCCAGGCGGTCTCCCATCCAAGTACTAACCAGGCCCGACCCTGCTTAGCTTCCGAGATCAGACGAGATCGGGCGTGTTCAGGGTGGTATGGCCGTAAGCGGAATAGTAGTCAACAAACACTCTATTTATGCTGATGCACTTTGACAGTGAGCTGACTTTGTTGCGAAAAAAGTCACTTTTTGCCCAAAAAGTATCTCTGAATGACTTGAAATTTTACACAGTAGTAGTCAACGTCGCCCTGAACAAGGATCCGTTGAAAATATTCACATATCTCTTAAGGAATAATTGAAATGATTTTTTTTAAATGAGGAAACGATCCATTTGCCCTGATGCACTTTGCACATGTGGTGGTTGAAAAAGCTTACAGCACCTGGTATTCCCAGGCGGTCTCCCATCCAAGTACTAACCAGGCCCGACCCTGCTTAGCTTCCGAGATCAGACGAGATCGGGCGTGTTCAGGGTGGTATGGCCGTAAGCGGAATAGTAGTCAACAAACACTCTATTTATGCTGATGCACTTTGACAGTGAGCTGACTTTCTTCCGAAAAAACTCACTTTTTGCCCAAAAAGTATCTCTGAATGACTTGAAATTTTACACAGTAGTAGTCAACGTCGCCCTGAACAAGGATCCGTTGAAAATATTCACATATCTCTTAAGGAATAATTGAAATGATTTTTTTTAAATGAGGAAACGATCCATTTGCCCTGATGCACTTTGCACATGTGGTGGTTGAAAAAGCTTACAGCACCTGGTATTCCCAGGCGGTCTCCCATCCAAGTACTAACCAGGCCCGACCCTGCTTAGCTTCCGAGATCAGACGAGATCGGGCGTGTTCAGGGTGGTATGGCCGTAAGCGGAATAGTAGTCAACAAACACTCTATTTATGCTGATGCACTTTGACAGTGAGCTGACTTTGTTGCGAAAAAAGTCACTTTTTGCCCAAAAAGTATCTCTGAATGACTTGAAATTTTACACAGTAGTAGTCAACGTCGCCCTGAACAAGGATCCGTTGAAAATATTCACATATCTCTTAAGGAATAATTGAAATGATTTTTTTTAAATGAGGAAACGATCCATTTGCCCTGATGCACTTTGCACATGTGGTGGTTGAAAAAGCTTACAGCACCTGGTATTCCCAGGCGGTCTCCCATCCAAGTACTAACCGGGCCCGACCCTGCTTAGCTTCCGAGATCAGACGAGATCGGGCCTGTTCAGGGTGGTATGGCCGTAAGCTGAATAGTAGTCAACAAACACTCTATTTATGCTGATGCACTTTGACAGTTAGCTGACTTTCTTCCGAAAAAACTCACTTTTTGCCCAAAAAGTATCTCTGAATGACTTGAAATTTTACACAGTAGTAGTCAACGTCGCCCTGAACAAGGATCCGTTGAAAATATTCACATATCTCTTAAGGAATAATTGAAATGATTTTTTTTAAATGAGGAAACGATCCATTTGCCCTGATGCACTTTGCACATGTGGTGGTTGAAAAAGCTTACAGCACCTGGTATTCCCAGGCGGTCTCCCATCCAAGTACTACCCAGGCCCGACCCTGCTTAGCTTCCGAGATCAGACGAGATCGGGCGTGTTCAGGGTGGTATGGCCGTAAGCGGAATAGTAGTCAACAAACACTCTATTTATGCTGATGCACTTTGACAGTGAGCTGACTTTGTTGCGAAAAAAGTCACTTTTTGCCCAAAAAGTATCTCTGAATGACTTGAAATTTTACACAGTAGTAGTCAACGTCGCCCTGAACAAGGATCCGTTGAAAATATTCACATATCTCTTAAGGAATAATTGAAATGATTTTTTTTAAATGAGGAAACGATCCATTTGCCCTGATGCACTTTGCACATGTGGTGGTTGAAAAAGCTTACAGCACCTGGTATTCCCAGGCGGTCTCCCATCCAAGTACTAACCAGGCCCGACCCTGCTTAGCTTCCGAGATCAGACGAGATCGGGCGTGTTCAGGGTGGTATGGCCGTAAGCGGAATAGTAGTCAACAAACACTCTATTTATGCTGATGCACTTTGACAGTGAGCTGACTTTCTTCCGAAAAAACTCACTTTTTGCCCAAAAAGTATCTCTGAATGACTTGAAATTTTACACAGTAGTAGTCAACGTCGCCCTGAACAAGGATCCGTTGAAAATATTCACATATCTCTTAAGGAATAATTGAAATGATTTTTTTTAAATGAGGAAACGATCCATTTGCCCTGATGCACTTTGCACATGTGGTGGTTGAAAAAGCTTACAGCACCTGGTATTCCCAGGCGGTCTCCCATCCAAGTACTAACCAGGCCCGACCCTGCTTAGCTTCCGAGATCAGACGAGATCGGGCGTGTTCAGGGTGGTATGGCCGTAAGCGGAATAGTAGTCAACAAACACTCTATTTATGCTGATGCACTTTGACAGTGAGCTGACTTTGTTGCGAAAAAAGTCACTTTTTGCCCAAAAAGTATCTCTGAATGACTTGAAATTTTACACAGTAGTAGTCAACGTCGCCCTGAACAAGGATCCGTTGAAAATATTCACATATCTCTTAAGGAATAATTGAAATGATTTTTTTTAAATGAGGAAACGATCCATTTGCCCTGATGCACTTTGCACATGTGGTGGTTGAAAAAGCTTACAGCACCTGGTATTCCCAGGCGGTCTCCCATCCAAGTACTAACCGGGCCCGACCCTGCTTAGCTTCCGAGATCAGACGAGATCGGGCCTGTTCAGGGTGGTATGGCCGTAAGCTGAATAGTAGTCAACAAACACTCTATTTATGCTGATGCACTTTGACAGTGAGCTGACTTTCTTCCGAAAAAACTCACTTTTTGCCCAAAAAGTATCTCTGAATGACTTGAAATTTTACACAGTAGTAGTCAACGTCGCCCTGAACAAGGATCCGTTGAAAATATTCACATATCTCTTAAGGAATAATTGAAATGATTTTTTTTAAATGAGGAAACGATCCATTTGCCCTGATGCACTTTGCACATGTGGTGGTTGAAAAAGCTTACAGCACCTGGTATTCCCAGGCGGTCTCCCATCCAAGTACTAACCAGGCCCGACCCTGCTTAGCTTCCGAGATCAGACGAGATCGGGCGTGTTCAGGGTGGTATGGCCGTAAGCGGAATAGTAGTCAACAAACACTCTATTTATGCTGATGCACTTTGACAGTGAGCTGACTTTCTTCCGAAAAAACTCACTTTTTGCCCAAAAAGTATCTCTGAATGACTTGAAATTTTACACAGTAGTAGTCAACGTCGCCCTGAACAAGGATCCGTTGAAAATATTCACATATCTCTTAAGGAATAATTGAAATGATTTTTTTTAAATGAGGAAACGATCCATTTGCCCTGATGCACTTTGCACATGTGGTGGTTGAAAAAGCTTACAGCACCTGGTATTCCCAGGCGGTCTCCCATCCAAGTACTAACCAGGCCCGACCCTGCTTAGCTTCCGAGATCAGACGAGATCGGGCGTGTTCAGGGTGGTATGGCCGTAAGCGGAATAGTAGTCAACAAACACTCTATTTATGCTGATGCACTTTGACAGTGAGCTGACTTTCTTCCGAAAAAACTCACTTTTTGCCCAAAAAGTATCTCTGAATGACTTGAAATTTTACACAGTAGTAGTCAACGTCGCCCTGAACAAGGATCCGTTGAAAATATTCACATATCTCTTAAGGAATAATTGAAATGATTTTTTTTAAATGAGGAAACGATCCATTTGCCCTGATGCACTTTGCACATGTGGTGGTTGAAAAAGCTTACAGCACCTGGTATTCCCAGGCGGTCTCCCATCCAAGTACTAACCAGGTCCGACCCTGCTTAGCTTCCGAGATCAGACGAGATCGGGCGTGTTCAGGGTGGTATGGCCGTAAGCGGAATAGTAGTCAACAAACACTCTATTTATGCTGATGCACTTTGACAGTGAGCTGACTTTGTTGCGAAAAAAGTCACTTTTTTCCCAAAAAGTATCTCTGAATGACTTGAAATTTTACACAGTAGTAGTCAACGTCGCCCTGAACAAGGATCCGTTGAAAATATTCACATATCTCTTAAGGAATAATTGAAATGATTTTTTTTAAATGAGGAAACGATCCATTTGCCCTGATGCACTTTGCACATGTGGTGGTTGAAAAAGCTTACAGCACCTGGTATTCCCAGGCGGTCTCCCATCCAAGTACTAACCGGGCCCGACCCTGCTTAGCTTCCGAGATCAGACGAGATCGGGCCTGTTCAGGGTGGTATGGCCGTAAGCTGAATAGTAGTCAACAAACACTCTATTTATGCTGATGCACTTTGACAGTGAGCTGACTTTCTTCCGAAAAAACTCACTTTTTGCCCAAAAAGTATCTCTGAATGACTTGAAATTTTACACAGTAGTAGTCAACGTCGCCCTGAACAAGGATCCGTTGAAAATATTCACATATCTCTTAAGGAATAATTGAAATGATTTTTTTTAAATGAGGAAACGATCCATTTGCCCTGATGCACTTTGCACATGTGGTGGTTGAAAAAGCTTACAGCACCTGGTATTCCCAGGCGGTCTCCCATCCAAGTACTAACCAGGCCCGACCCTGCTTAGCTTCCGAGATCAGACGAGATCGGGCGTGTTCAGGGTGGTATGGCCGTAAGCGGAATAGTAGTCAACAAACACTCTATTTATGCTGATGCACTTTGACAGTGAGCTGACTTTGTTGCGAAAAAAGTCACTTTTTGCCCAAAAAGTATCTCTGAATGACTTGAAATTTTACACAGTAGTAGTCAACGTCGCCCTGAACAAGGATCCGTTGAAAATATTCACATATCTCTTAAGGAATAATTGAAATGAATTTTTTTAAATGAGGAAACGATCCATTTGCCCTGATGCACTTTGCACGTGGTGGTTGAAAAAGCTTACAGCACCTGGTATTCCCAGGCGGTCTCCCATCCAAGTACTAACCAGGCCCGACCCTGCTTAGCTTCCGAGATCAGACGAGATCGGGCGTGTTCAGGGTGGTATGGCCGTAAGCGGAATAGTAGTCAACAAACACTCTATTTATGCTGATGCACTTTGACAGTGAGCTGACTTTGTTGCGAAAAAAGTCACTTTTTGCCCAAAAAGTATCTCTGAATGACTTGAAATTTTACACAGTAGTAGTCAACGTCGCCCTGAACAAGGATCCGTTGAAAATATTCACATATCTCTTAAGGAATAATTGAAATGATTTTTTTTAAATGAGGAAACGATCCATTTGCCCTGATGCACTTTGCACATGTGGTGGTTGAAAAAGCTTACAGCACCTGGTATTCCCAGGCGGTCTCCCATCCAAGTACTAACCAGGCCCGACCCTGCTTAGCTTCCGAGATCAGACGAGATCGGGCGTGTTCAGGGTGGTATGGCCGTAAGCGGAATAGTAGTCAACAAACACTCTATTTATGCTGATGCACTTTGACAGTGAGCTGACTTTGTTGCGAAAAAAGTCACTTTTTGCCCAAAAAGTATCTCTGAATGACTTGAAATTTTACACAGTAGTAGTCAACGTCGCCCTGAACAAGGATCCGTTGAAAATATTCACATATCTCTTAAGGAATAATTGAAATGAATTTTTTTAAATGAGGAAACGATCCATTTGCCCTGATGCACTTTGCACGTGGTGGTTGAAAAAGCTTACAGCACCTGGTATTCCCAGGCGGTCTCCCATCCAAGTACTAACCGGGCCCGACCCTGCTTAGCTTCCGAGATCAGACGAGATCGGGCCTGTTCAGGGTGGTATGGCCGTAAGCTGAATAGTAGTCAACAAACACTCTATTTATGCTGATGCACTTTGACAGTGAGCTGACTTTCTTCCGAAAAAAGTCACTTTTTGCCCAAAAAGTATCTCTGAATGACTTGAAATTTTACACAGTAGTAGTCAACGTCGCCCTGAACAAGGATCCGTTGAAAATATTCACATATCTCTTAAGGAATAATTGAAATGATTTTTTTTAAATGAGGAAACGATCCATTTGCCCTGATGCACTTTGCACATGTGGTGGTTGAAAAAGCTTACAGCACCTGGTATTCCCAGGCGGTCTCCCATCCAAGTACTAACCGGGCCCGACCCTGCTTAGCTTCCGAGATCAGACGAGATCGGGCCTGTTCAGGGTGGTATGGCCGTAAGCTGAATAGTAGTCAACAAACACTCTATTTATGCTGATGCACTTTGACAGTGAGCTGACTTTCTTCCGAAAAAACTCACTTTTTGCCCAAAAAGTATCTCTGAATGACTTGAAATTTTACACAGTAGTAGTCAACGTCGCCCTGAACAAGGATCCGTTGAAAATATTCACATATCTCTTAAGGAATAATTGAAATGAATTTTTTTAAATGAGGAAACGATCCATTTGCCCTGATGCACTTTGCACGTGGTGGTTGAAAAAGCTTACAGCACCTGGTATTCCCAGGCGGTCTCCCATCCAAGTACTAACCAGGCCCGACCCTGCTTAGCTTCCGAGATCAGACGAGATCGGGCCTGTTCAGGGTGGTATGGCCGTAAGCTGAATAGTAGTCAACAAACACTCTATTTATGCTGATGCACTTTGACAGTGAGCTGACTTTCTTCCGAAAAAACTCACTTTTTGCCCAAAAAGTATCTCTGAATGACTTGAAATTTTACACAGTAGTAGTCAACGTCGCCCTGAACAAGGATCCGTTGAAAATATTCACATATCTCTTAAGGAATAATTGAAATGATTTTTTTTAAATGAGGAAACGATCCATTTGCCCTGATGCACTTTGCACATGTGGTGGTTGAAAAAGCTTACAGCACCTGGTATTCCCAGGCGGTCTCCCATCCAAGTACTAACCGGGCCCGACCCTGCTTAGCTTCCGAGATCAGACGAGATCGGGCGTGTTCAGGGTGGTATGGCCGTAAGCGGAATAGTAGTCAACAAACACTCTATTTATGCTGATGCACTTTGACAGTGAGCTGACTTTGTTGCGAAAAAAGTCACTTTTTGCCCAAAAAGTATCTCTGAATGACTTGAAATTTTACACAGTAGTAGTCAACGTCGCCCTGAACAAGGATCCGTTGAAAATATTCACATATCTCTTAAGGAATAATTGAAATGATTTTTTTTAAATGAGGAAACGATCCATTTGCCCTGATGCACTTTGCACATGTGGTGGTTGAAAAAGCTTACAGCACCTGGTATTCCCAGGCTGTCTCCCATCCAAGTACTAACCAGGCCCGACCCTGCTTAGCTTCCGAGATCAGACGAGATCGGGCGTGTTCAGGGTGGTATGGCCGTAAGCGGAATAGTAGTCAACAAACACTCTATTCATGCTGATGCACTTTGACAGTGAGCTGACTTTCTTCCGAAAAAAGTCACTTTTTGCCCAAAAAGTATCTCTGAATGACTTGAAATTTTACACAGTAGTAGTCAACGTCGCCCTGAACAAGGATCCGTTGAAAATATTCACATATCTCTTAAGGAATAATTGAAATGATTTTTTTTAAATGAGGAAACGATCCATTTGCCCTGATGCACTTTGCACATGTGGTGGTTGAAAAAGCTTACAGCACCTGGTATTCCCAGGCGGTCTCCCATCCAAGTACTAACCGGGCCCGACCCTGCTTAGCTTCCGAGATCAGACGAGATCGGGCCTGTTCAGGGTGGTATGGCCGTAAGCTGAATAGTAGTCAACAAACACTCTATTTATGCTGATGCACTTTGACAGTGAGCTGACTTTCTTCCGAAAAAACTCACTTTTTGCCCAAAAAGTATCTCTGAATGACTTGAAATTTTACACAGTAGTAGTCAACGTCGCCCTGAACAAGGATCCGTTGAAAATATTCACATATCTCTTAAGGAATAATTGAAATGAATTTTTTTAAATGAGGAAACGATCCATTTGCCCTGATGCACTTTGCACGTGGTGGTTGAAAAAGCTTACAGCACCTGGTATTCCCAGGCGGTCTCCCATCCAAGTACTAACCAGGCCCGACCCTGCTTAGCTTCCGAGATCAGACGAGATCGGGCCTGTTCAGGGTGGTATGGCCGTAAGCTGAATAGTAGTCAACAAACACTCTATTTATGCTGATGCACTTTGACAGTGAGCTGACTTTCTTCCGAAAAAACTCACTTTTTGCCCAAAAAGTATCTCTGAATGACTTGAAATTTTACACAGTAGTAGTCAACGTCGCCCTGAACAAGGATCCGTTGAAAATATTCACATATCTCTTAAGGAATAATTGAAATGATTTTTTTTAAATGAGGAAACGATCCATTTGCCCTGATGCACTTTGCACATGTGGTGGTTGAAAAAGCTTACAGCACCTGGTATTCCCAGGCGGTCTCCCATCCAAGTACTAACCGGGCCCGACCCTGCTTAGCTTCCGAGATCAGACGAGATCGGGCGTGTTCAGGGTGGTATGGCCGTAAGCGGAATAGTAGTCAACAAACACTCTATTTATGCTGATGCACTTTGACAGTGAGCTGACTTTGTTGCGAAAAAAGTCACTTTTTGCCCAAAAAGTATCTCTGAATGACTTGAAATTTTACACAGTAGTAGTCAACGTCGCCCTGAACAAGGATCCGTTGAAAATATTCACATATCTCTTAAGGAATAATTGAAATGATTTTTTTTAAATGAGGAAACGATCCATTTGCCCTGATGCACTTTGCACATGTGGTGGTTGAAAAAGCTTACAGCACCTGGTATTCCCAGGCTGTCAACCATCCAAGTACTAACCAGGCCCGACCCTGCTTAGCTTCCGAGATCAGACGAGATCGGGCGTGTTCAGGGTGGTATGGCCGTAAGCGGAATAGTAGTCAACAAACACTCTATTCATGCTGATGCACTTTGACAGTGAGCTGACTTTGTTGCGAAAAAAGTCACTTTTTGCCCAAAAAGTATCTCTGAATGACTTGAAATTTTACACAGTAGTAGTCAACGTCGCCCTGAACAAGGATCCGTTGAAAATATTCACATATCTCTTAAGGAATAATTGAAATGAATTTTTTTAAATGAGGAAACGATCCATTTGCCCTGATGCACTTTGCACGTGGTGGTTGAAAAAGCTTACAGCACATGGTATTCCCAGGCGGTCTCCCATCCAAGTACTAACCAGGCCCGACCCTGCTTAGCTTCCGAGATCAGACGAGATCGGGCGTGTTCAGGGTGGTATGGCCGTAAGCGGAATAGTAGTCAACAAACACTCTATTTATGCTGATGCACTTTGACAGTGAGCTGACTTTGTTGCGAAAAAAGTCACTTTTTGCCCAAAAAGTATCTCTGAATGACTTGAAATTTTACACAGTAGTAGTCAACGTCGCCCTGAACAAGGATCCGTTGAAAATATTCACATATCTCTTAAGGAATAATTGAAATGATTTTTTTTAAATGAGGAAACGATCCATTTGCCCTGATGCACTTTGCACATGTGGTGGTTGAAAAAGCTTACAGCACCTGGTATTCCCAGGCGGTCTCCCATCCAAGTACTAACCGGGCCCGACCCTGCTTAGCTTCCGAGATCAGACGAGATCGGGCCTGTTCAGGGTGGTATGGCCGTAAGCTGAATAGTAGTCAACAAACACTCTATTTATGCTGATGCACTTTGACAGTGAGCTGACTTTCTTCCGAAAAAACTCACTTTTTGCCCAAAAAGTATCTCTGAATGACTTGAAATTTTACACAGTAGTAGTCAACGTCGCCCTGAACAAGGATCCGTTGAAAATATTCACATATCTCTTAAGGAATAATTGAAATGATTTTTTTTAAATGAGGAAACGATCCATTTGCCCTGATGCACTTTGCACATGTGGTGGTTGAAAAAGCTTACAGCACCTGGTATTCCCAGGCGGTCTCCCATCCAAGTACTAACCGGGCCCGACCCTGCTTAGCTTCCGAGATCAGACGAGATCGGGCGTGTTCAGGGTGGTATGGCCGTAAGCGGAATAGTAGTCAACAAACACTCTATTTATGCTGATGCACTTTGACAGTGAGCTGACTTTGTTGCGAAAAAAGTCACTTTTTGCCCAAAAAGTATCTCTGAATGACTTGAAATTTTACACAGTAGTAGTCAACGTCGCCCTGAACAAGGATCCGTTGAAAATATTCACATATCTCTTAAGGAATAATTGAAATGATTTTTTTTAAATGAGGAAACGATCCATTTGCCCTGATGCACTTTGCACATGTGGTGGTTGAAAAAGCTTACAGCACCTGGTATTCCCAGGCTGTCAACCATCCAAGTACTAACCAGGCCCGACCCTGCTTAGCTTCCGAGATCAGACGAGATCGGGCGTGTTCAGGGTGGTATGGCCGTAAGCGGAATAGTAGTCAACAAACACTCTATTCATGCTGATGCACTTTGACAGTGAGCTGACTTTGTTGCGAAAAAAGTCACTTTTTGCCCAAAAAGTATCTCTGAATGACTTGAAATTTTACACAGTAGTAGTCAACGTCGCCCTGAACAAGGATCCGTTGAAAATATTCACATATCTCTTAAGGAATAATTGAAATGAATTTTTTTAAATGAGGAAACGATCCATTTGCCCTGATGCACTTTGCACGTGGTGGTTGAAAAAGCTTACAGCACATGGTATTCCCAGGCGGTCTCCCATCCAAGTACTAACCAGGCCCGACCCTGCTTAGCTTCCGAGATCAGACGAGATCGGGCGTGTTCAGGGTGGTATGGCCGTAAGCGGAATAGTAGTCAACAAACACTCTATTTATGCTGATGCACTTTGACAGTGAGCTGACTTTGTTGCGAAAAAAGTCACTTTTTGCCCAAAAAGTATCTCTGAATGACTTGAAATTTTACACAGTAGTAGTCAACGTCGCCCTGAACAAGGATCCGTTGAAAATATTCACATATCTCTTAAGGAATAATTGAAATGATTTTTTTTAAATGAGGAAACGATCCATTTGCCCTGATGCACTTTGCACATGTGGTGGTTGAAAAAGCTTACAGCACCTGGTATTCCCAGGCGGTCTCCCATCCAAGTACTAACCGGGCCCGACCCTGCTTAGCTTCCGAGATCAGACGAGATCGGGCCTGTTCAGGGTGGTATGGCCGTAAGCTGAATAGTAGTCAACAAACACTCTATTTATGCTGATGCACTTTGACAGTGAGCTGACTTTCTTCCGAAAAAACTCACTTTTTGCCCAAAAAGTATCTCTGAATGACTTGAAATTTTACACAGTAGTAGTCAACGTCGCCCTGAACAAGGATCCGTTGAAAATATTCACATATCTCTTAAGGAATAATTGAAATGATTTTTTTTAAATGAGGAAACGATCCATTTGCCCTGATGCACTTTGCACATGTGGTGGTTGAAAAAGCTTACAGCACCTGGTATTCCCAGGCGGTCTCCCATCCAAGTACTAACCAGGCCCGACCCTGCTTAGCTTCCGAGATCAGACGAGATCGGGCGTGTTCAGGGTGGTATGGCCGTAAGCGGAATAGTAGTCAACAAACACTCTATTTATGCTGATGCACTTTGACAGTGAGCTGACTTTGTTGCGAAAAAAGTCACTTTTTGCCCAAAAAGTATCTCTGAATGACTTGAAATTTTACACAGTAGTAGTCAACGTCGCCCTGAACAAGGATCCGTTGAAAATATTCACATATCTCTTAAGGAATAATTGAAATGAATTTTTTTAAATGAGGAAACGATCCATTTGCCCTGATGCACTTTGCACGTGGTGGTTGAAAAAGCTTACAGCACATGGTATTCCCAGGCGGTCTCCCATCCAAGTACTAACCAGGCCCGACCCTGCTTAGCTTCCGAGATCAGACGAGATCGGGCGTGTTCAGGGTGGTATGGCCGTAAGCGGAATAGTAGTCAACAAACACTCTATTTATGCTGATGCACTTTGACAGTGAGCTGACTTTGTTGCGAAAAAAGTCACTTTTTGCCCAAAAAGTATCTCTGAATGACTTGAAATTTTACACAGTAGTAGTCAACGTCGCCCTGAACAAGGATCCGCTGAAAATATTCACATATCTCTTAAGGAATAATTGAAATGATTTTTTTTAAATGAGGAAACGATCCATTTGCCCTGATGCACTTTGCACATGTGGTGGTTGAAAAAGCTTACAGCACCTGGTATTCCCAGGCGGTCTCCCATCCAAGTACTAACCGGGCCCGACCCTGCTTAGCTTCCGAGATCAGACCTGTTCAGGGTGGTATGGCCGTAAGCTGAATAGTAGTCAACAAACACTCTATTTATGCTGATGCACTTTGACAGTGAGCTGACTTTCTTCCGAAAAAACTCACTTTTTGCCCAAAAAGTATCTCTGAATGACTTGAAATTTTACACAGTAGTAGTCAACGTCGCCCTGAACAAGGATCCGTTGAAAATATTCACATATCTCTTAAGGAATAATTGAAATGATTTTTTTTAAATGAGGAAACGATCCATTTGCCCTGATGCACTTTGCACATGTGGTGGTTGAAAAAGCTTACAGCACCTGGTATTCCCAGGCGGTCTCCCATCCAAGTACTAACCAGGCCCGACCCTGCTTAGCTTCCGAGATCAGACGAGATCGGGCGTGTTCAGGGTGGTATGGCCGTAAGCGGAATAGTAGTCAACAAACACTCTATTTATGCTGATGCACTTTGACAGTGAGCTGACTTTGTTGCGAAAAAAGTCACTTTTTGCCCAAAAAGTATCTCTGAATGACTTGAAATTTTACACAGTAGTAGTCAACGTCGCCCTGAACAAGGATCCGTTGAAAATATTCACATATCTCTTAAGGAATAATTGAAATGAATTTTTTTAAATGAGGAAACGATCCATTTGCCCTGATGCACTTTGCACGTGGTGGTTGAAAAAGCTTACAGCACATGGTATTCCCAGGCGGTCTCCCATCCAAGTACTAACCAGGCCCGACCCTGCTTAGCTTCCGAGATCAGACGAGATCGGGCGTGTTCAGGGTGGTATGGCCGTAAGCGGAATAGTAGTCAACAAACACTCTATTTATGCTGATGCACTTTGACAGTGAGCTGACTTTGTTGCGAAAAAAGTCACTTTTTGCCCAAAAAGTATCTCTGAATGACTTGAAATTTTACACAGTAGTAGTCAACGTCGCCCTGAACAAGGATCCGTTGAAAATATTCACATATCTCTTAAGGAATAATTGAAATGATTTTTTTTAAATGAGGAAACGATCCATTTGCCCTGATGCACTTTGCACATGTGGTGGTTGAAAAAGCTTACAGCACCTGGTATTCCCAGGCGGTCTCCCATCCAAGTACTAACCAGGCCCGACCCTGCTTAGCTTCCGAGATCAGACGAGATCGGGCGTGTTCAGGGTGGTATGGCCGTAAGCGGAATAGTAGTCAACAAACACTCTATTTATGCTGATGCACTTTGACAGTGAGCTGACTTTCTTCCGAAAAAACTCACTTTTTGCCCAAAAAGTATCTCTGAATGACTTGAAATTTTACACAGTAGTAGTCAACGTCGCCCTGAACAAGGATCCGTTGAAAATATTCACATATCTCTTAAGGAATAATTGAAATGATTTTTTTTAAATGAGGAAACGATCCATTTGCCCTGATGCACTTTGCACATGTGGTGGTTGAAAAAGCTTACAGCACCTGGTATTCCCAGGCGGTCTCCAATCCAAGTACTAACCAGGCCCGACCCTGCTTAGCTTCCGAGATCAGACGAGATCGGGCGTGTTCAGGGTGGTATGGCCGTAAGCGGAATAGCAGTCAACAAACACTCTATTTATGCTGATGCACTTTGACAGTGAGCTGACTTTGTTGCGAAAAAAGTCACTTTTTGCCCAAAAAGTATCTCTGAATGACTTGAAATTTTACACAGTAGTAGTCAACGTCGCCCTGAACAAGGATCCGTTGAAAATATTCACATATCTCTTAAGGAATAATTGAAATGATTTTTTTTAAATGAGGAAACGATCCATTTGCCCTGATGCACTTTGCACATGTGGTGGTTGAAAAAGCTTACAGCACCTGGTATTCCCAGGCGGTCTCCCATCCAAGTACTAACCGGGCCCGACCCTGCTTAGCTTCCGAGATCAGACGAGATCGGGCCTGTTCAGGGTGGTATGGCCGTAAGCTGAATAGTAGTCAACAAACACTCTATTTATGCTGATGCACTTTGACAGTGAGCTGACTTTCTTCCGAAAAAACTCACTTTTTGCCCAAAAAGTATCTCTGAATGACTTGAAATTTTACACAGTAGTAGTCAACGTCGCCCTGAACAAGGATCCGTTGAAAATATTCACATATCTCTTAAGGAATAATTGAAATGATTTTTTTTAAATGAGGAAACGATCCATTTGCCCTGATGCACTTTGCACATGTGGTGGTTGAAAAAGCTTACAGCACCTGGTATTCCCAGGCGGTCTCCCATCCAAGTACTAACCAGGCCCGACCCTGCTTAGCTTCCGAGATCAGACGAGATCGGGCGTGTTCAGGGTGGTATGGCCGTAAGCGGAATAGTAGTCAACAAACACTCTATTTATGCTGATGCACTTTGACAGTGAGCTGACTTTGTTGCGAAAAAAGTCACTTTTTGCCCAAAAAGTATCTCTGAATGACTTGAAATTTTACACAGTAGTAGTCAACGTCGCCCTGAACAAGGATCCGTTGAAAATATTCACATATCTCTTAAGGAATAATTGAAATGATTTTTTTTAAATGAGGAAACGATCCATTTGCCCTGATGCACTTTGCACATGTGGTGGTTGAAAAAGCTTACAGCACCTGGTATTCCCAGGCGGTCTCCCATCCAAGTACTAACCAGGCCCGACCCTGCTTAGCTTCCGAGATCAGACGAGATCGGGCGTGTTCAGGGTGGTATGGCCGTAAGCGGAATAGTAGTCAACAAACACTCTATTTATGCTGATGCACTTTGACAGTGAGCTGACTTTCTTCCGAAAAAACTCACTTTTTGCCCAAAAAGTATCTCTGAATGACTTGAAATTTTACACAGTAGTAGTCAACGTCGCCCTGAACAAGGATCCGTTGAAAATATTCACATATCTCTTAAGGAATAATTGAAATGATTTTTTTTAAATAAGGAAACGATCCATTTGCCCTGATGCACTTTGCACATGTGGTGGTTGAAAAAGCTTACAGCACCTGGTATTCCCAGGCGGTCTCCCATCCAAGTACTAACCAGGCCCGACCCTGCTTAGCTTCCGAGATCAGACGAGATCGGGCGTGTTCAGGGTGGTATGGCCGTAAGCGGAATAGTAGTCAACAAACACTCTATTTATGCTGATGCACTTTGACAGTGAGCTGACTTTGTTGCGAAAAAAGTCACTTTTTGCCCAAAAAGTATCTCTGAATGACTTGAAATTTTACACAGTAGTAGTCAACGTCGCCCTGAACAAGGATCCGTTGAAAATATTCACATATCTCTTAAGGAATAATTGAAATGAATTTTTTTAAATGAGGAAACGATCCATTTGCCCTGATGCACTTTGCACGTGGTGGTTGAAAAAGCTTACAGCACCTGGTATTCCCAGGCGGTCTCCCATCCAAGTACTAACCAGGCCCGACCCTGCTTAGCTTCCGAGATCAGACGAGATCGGGCGTGTTCAGGGTGGTATGGCCGTAAGCGGAATAGTAGTCAACAAACACTCTATTTATGCTGATGCACTTTGACAGTGAGCTGACTTTGTTGCGAAAAAAGTCACTTTTTGCCCAAAAAGTATCTCTGAATGACTTGAAATTTTACACAGTAGTAGTCAACGTCGCCCTGAACAAGGATCCGTTGAAAATATTCACATGTCTCTTAAGGAATAATTGAAATGATTTTTTTTAAATGAGGAAACGATCCATTTGCCCTGATGCACTTTGCACATGTGGTGGTTGAAAAAGCTTACAGCACCTGGTATTCCCAGGCGGTCTCCCATCCAAGTACTAACCAGGCCCGACCCTGCTTAGCTTCCGAGATCAGACGAGATCGGGCGTGTTCAGGGTGGTATGGCCGTAAGCGGAATAGTAGTCAACAAACACTCTATTTATGCTGATGCACTTTGACAGTGAGCTGACTTTGTTGCGAAAAAAGTCACTTTTTGCCCAAAAAGTATCTCTGAATGACTTGAAATTTTACACAGTAGTAGTCAACGTCGCCCTGAACAAGGATCCGTTGAAAATATTCACATATCTCTTAAGGAATAATTGAAATGAATTTTTTTAAATGAGGAAACGATCCATTTGCCCTGATGCACTTTGCACGTGGTGGTTGAAAAAGCTTACAGCACCTGGTATTCCCAGGCGGTCTCCCATCCAAGTACTAACCAGGCCCGACCCTGCTTAGCTTCCGAGATCAGACGAGATCGGGCGTGTTCAGGGTGGTATGGCCGTAAGCGGAATAGTAGTCAACAAACACTCTATTTATGCTGATGCACTTTGACAGTGAGCTGACTTTGTTGCGAAAAAAGTCACTTTTTGCCCAAAAAGTATCTCTGAATGACTTGAAATTTTACACAGTAGTAGTCAACGTCGCCCTGAACAAGGATCCGTTGAAAATATTCACATATCTCTTAAGGAATAATTGAAATGATTTTTTTTAAATGAGGAAACGATCCATTTGCCCTGATGCACTTTGCACATGTGGTGGTTGAAAAAGCTTACAGCACCTGGTATTCCCAGGCGGTCTCCCATCCAAGTACTAACCAGGCCCGACCCTGCTTAGCTTCCGAGATCAGACGAGATCGGGCGTGTTCAGGGTGGTATGGCCGTAAGCGGAATAGTAGTCAACAAACACTCTATTTATGCTGATGCACTTTGACAGTGAGCTGACTTTGTTGCGAAAAAAGTCACTTTTTGCCCAAAAAGTATCTTTGAATGACTTGAAATTTTACACAGTAGTAGTCAACGTCGCCCTGAACAAGGATCCGTTGAAAATATTCACATATCTCTTAAGGAATAATTGAAATGATTTTTTTTAAATGAGGAAACGATCCATTTGCCCTGATGCACTTTGCACATGTGGTGGTTGAAAAAGCTTACAGCACCTGGTATTCCCAGGCGGTCTCCCATCCAAGTACTAACCGGGCCCGACCCTGCTTAGCTTCCGAGATCAGACGAGATCGGGCCTGTTCAGGGTGGTATGGCCGTAAGCTGAATAGCAGTCAACAAACACTCTATTTATGCTGATGCACTTTGACAGTGAGCTGACTTTCTTCCGAAAAAACTCACTTTTTGCCCAAAAAGTATCTCTGAATGACTTGAAATTTTACACAGTAGTAGTCAACGTCGCCCTGAACAAGGATCCGTTGAAAATATTCACATATCTCTTAAGGAATAATTGAAATGATTTTTTTTAAATGAGGAAACGATCCATTTGCCCTGATGCACTTTGCACATGTGGTGGTTGAAAAAGCTTACAGCACCTGGTATTCCCAGGCGGTCTCCCATCCAAGTACTAACCAGGCCCGACCCTGCTTAGCTTCCGAGATCAGACGAGATCGGGCGTGTTCAGGGTGGTATGGCCGTAAGCGGAATAGTAGTCAACAAACACTCTATTTATGCTGATGCACTTTGACAGTGAGCTGACTTTGTTGCGAAAAAAGTCACTTTTTGCCCAAAAAGTATCTTTGAATGACTTGAAATTTTACACAGTAGTAGTCAACGTCGCCCTGAACAAGGATCCGTTGAAAATATTCACATATCTCTTAAGGAATAATTGAAATGATTTTTTTTAAATGAGGAAACGATCCATTTGCCCTGATGCACTTTGCACATGTGGTGGTTGAAAAAGCTTACAGCACCTGGTATTCCCAGGCGGTCTCCCATCCAAGTACTAACCGGGCCCGACCCTGCTTAGCTTCCGAGATCAGACGAGATCGGGCCTGTTCAGGGTGGTATGGCCGTAAGCTGAATAGTAGTCAACAAACACTCTATTTATGCTGATGCACTTTGACAGTGAGCTGACTTTCTTCCGAAAAAACTCACTTTTTGCCCAAAAAGTATCTCTGAATGACTTGAAATTTTACACAGTAGTAGTCAACGTCGCCCTGAACAAGGATCCGTTGAAAATATTCACATATCTCTTAAGGAATAATTGAAATGATTTTTTTTAAATGAGGAAACGATCCATTTGCCCTGATGCACTTTGCACATGTGGTGGTTGAAAAAGCTTACAGCACCTGGTATTCCCAGGCGGTCTCCCATCCAAGTACTAACCGGGCCCGACCCTGCTTAGCTTCCGAGATCAGACGAGATCGGGCGTGTTCAGGGTGGTATGGCCGTAAGCGGAATAGTAGTCAACAAACACTCTATTTATGCTGATGCACTTTGACAGTGAGCTGACTTTGTTGCGAAAAAAGTCACTTTTTGCCCAAAAAGTATCTCTGAATGACTTGAAATTTTACACAGTAGTAGTCAACGTCGCCCTGAACAAGGATCCGTTGAAAATATTCACATATCTCTTAAGGAATAATTGAAATGAATTTTTTTAAATGAGGAAACGATCCATTTGCCCTGATGCACTTTGCACGTGGTGGTTGAAAAAGCTTACAGCACCTGGTATTCCCAGGCGGTCTCCCATCCAAGTACTAACCAGGCCCGACCCTGCTTAGCTTCCGAGATCAGACGAGATCGGGCGTGTTCAGGGTGGTATGGCCGTAAGCGGAATAGTAGTCAACAAACACTCTATTTATGCTGATGCACTTTGACAGTGAGCTGACTTTCTTCTGAAAAAACTCACTTTTTGCCCAAAAAGTATCTCTGAATGACTTGAAATTTTACACAGTAGTAGTCAACGTCGCCCTGAACAAGGATCCGTTGAAAATATTCACATATCTCTTAAGGAATAATTGAAATGATTTTTTTTAAATGAGGAAACGATCCATTTGCCCTGATGCACTTTGCACATGTGGTGGTTGAAAAAGCTTACAGCACCTGGTATTCCCAGGCGGTCTCCCATCCAAGTACTAACCGGGCCCGACCCTGCTTAGCTTCCGAGATCAGACGAGATCGGGCCTGTTCAGGGTGGTATGGCCGTAAGCTGAATAGTAGTCAACAAACACTCTATTTATGCTGATGCACTTTGACAGTGAGCTGACTTTCTTCCGAAAAAAGTCACTTTTTGCCCAAAAAGTATCTCTGAATGACTTGAAATTTTACACAGTAGTAGTCAACGTCGCCCTGAACAAGGATCCGTTGAAAATATTCACATATCTCTTAAGGAATAATTGAAATGAATTTTTTTAAATGAGGAAACGATCCATTTGCCCTGATGCACTTTGCACGTGGTGGTTGAAAAAGCTTACAGCACCTGGTATTCCCAGGCGGTCTCCCATCCAAGTACTAACCAGGCCCGACCCTGCTTAGCTTCCGAGATCAGACGAGATCGGGCCTGTTCAGGGTGGTATGGCCGTAAGCTGAATAGTAGTCAACAAACACTCTATTTATGCTGATGCACTTTGACAGTGAGCTGACTTTCTTCCGAAAAAACTCACTTTTTGCCCAAAAAGTATCTCTGAATGACTTGAAATTTTACACAGTAGTAGTCAACGTCGCCCTGAACAAGGATCCGTTGAAAATATTCACATATCTCTTAAGGAATAATTGAAATGATTTTTTTTAAATGAGGAAACGATCCATTTGCCCTGATGCACTTTGCACATGTGGTGGTTGAAAAAGCTTACAGCACCTGGTATTCCCAGGCGGTCTCCCATCCAAGTACTAACCTGGCCCGACCCTGCTTAGCTTCCGAGATCAGACGAGATCGGGCGTGTTCAGGGTGGTATGGCCGTAAGCGGAATAGTAGTCAACAAACACTCTATTTATGCTGATGCACTTTGACAGTGAGCTGACTTTGTTGCGAAAAAAGTCACTTTTTGCCCAAAAAGTATCTCTGAATGACTTGAAATTTTACACAGTAGTAGTCAACGTCGCCCTGAACAAGGATCCGTTGAAAATATTCACATATCTCTTAAGGAATAATTGAAATGATTTTTTTTAAATGAGGAAACGATCCATTTGCCCTGATGCACTTTGCACATGTGGTGGTTGAAAAAGCTTACAGCACCTGGTATTCCCAGGCGGTCTCCCATCCAAGTACTAACCGGGCCCGACCCTGCTTAGCTTCCGAGATCAGACGAGATCGGGCCTGTTCAGGGTGGTATGGCCGTAAGCTGAATAGTAGTCAACAAACACTCTATTTATGCTGATGCACTTTGACAGTGAGCTGACTTTCTTCCGAAAAAAGTCACTTTTTGCCCAAAAAGTATCTCTGAATGACTTGAAATTTTACACAGTAGTAGTCAACGTCGCCCTGAACAAGGATCCGTTGAAAATATTCACATATCTCTTAAGGAATAATTGAAATGATTTTTTTTAAATGAGGAAACGATCCATTTGCCCTGATGCACTTTGCACATGTGGTGGTTGAAAAAGCTTACAGCACCTGGTATTCCCAGGCGGTCTCCCATCCAAGTACTAACCGGGCCCGACCCTGCTTAGCTTCCGAGATCAGACGAGATCGGGCCTGTTCAGGGTGGTATGGCCGTAAGCTGAATAGTAGTCAACAAACACTCTATTTATGCTGATGCACTTTGACAGTGAGCTGACTTTCTTCCGAAAAAACTCACTTTTTGCCCAAAAAGTATCTCTGAATGACTTGAAATTTTACACAGTAGTAGTCAACGTCGCCCTGAACAAGGATCCGTTGAAAATATTCACATATCTCTTAAGGAATAATTGAAATGAATTTTTTTAAATGAGGAAACGATCCATTTGCCCTGATGCACTTTGCACGTGGTGGTTGAAAAAGCTTACAGCACCTGGTATTCCCAGGCGGTCTCCCATCCAAGTACTAACCAGGCCCGACCCTGCTTAGCTTCCGAGATCAGACGAGATCGGGCCTGTTCAGGGTGGTATGGCCGTAAGCTGAATAGTAGTCAACAAACACTCTATTTATGCTGATGCACTTTGACAGTGAGCTGACTTTCTTCCGAAAAAACTCACTTTTTGCCCAAAAAGTATCTCTGAATGACTTGAAATTTTACACAGTAGTAGTCAACGTCGCCCTGAACAAGGATCCGTTGAAAATATTCACATATCTCTTAAGGAATAATTGAAATGATTTTTTTTAAATGAGGAAACGATCCATTTGCCCTGATGCACTTTGCACATGTGGTGGTTGAAAAAGCTTACAGCACCTGGTATTCCCAGGCGGTCTCCCATCCAAGTACTAACCGGGCCCGACCCTGCTTAGCTTCCGAGATCAGACGAGATCGGGCGTGTTCAGGGTGGTATGGCCGTAAGCGGAATAGTAGTCAACAAACACTCTATTTATGCTGATGCACTTTGACAGTGAGCTGACTTTGTTGCGAAAAAAGTCACTTTTTGCCCAAAAAGTATCTCTGAATGACTTGAAATTTTACACAGTAGTAGTCAACGTCGCCCTGAACAAGGATCCGTTGAAAATATTCACATATCTCTTAAGGAATAATTGAAATGATTTTTTTTAAATGAGGAAACGATCCATTTGCCCTGATGCACTTTGCACATGTGGTGGTTGAAAAAGCTTACAGCACCTGGTATTCCCAGGCTGTCTCCCATCCAAGTACTAACCAGGCCCAACCCTGCTTAGCTTCCGAGATCAGACGAGATCGGGCGTGTTCAGGGTGGTATGGCCGTAAGCGGAATAGTAGTCAACAAACACTCTATTCATGCTGATGCACTTTGACAGTGAGCTGACTTTCTTCCGAAAAAAGTCACTTTTTGCCCAAAAAGTATCTCTGAATGACTTGAAATTTTACACAGTAGTAGTCAACGTCGCCCTGAACAAGGATCCGTTGAAAATATTCACATATCTCTTAAGGAATAATTGAAATGATTTTTTTTAAATGAGGAAACGATCCATTTGCCCTGATGCACTTTGCACATGTGGTGGTTGAAAAAGCTTACAGCACCTGGTATTCCCAGGCGGTCTCCCATCCAAGTACTAACCGGGCCCGACCCTGCTTAGCTTCCGAGATCAGACGAGATCGGGCCTGTTCAGGGTGGTATGGCCGTAAGCTGAATAGTAGTCAACAAACACTCTATTTATGCTGATGCACTTTGACAGTGAGCTGACTTTCTTCCGAAAAAACTCACTTTTTGCCCAAAAAGTATCTCTGAATGACTTGAAATTTTACACAGTAGTAGTCAACGTCGCCCTGAACAAGGATCCGTTGAAAATATTCACATATCTCTTAAGGAATAATTGAAATGAATTTTTTTAAATGAGGAAACGATCCATTTGCCCTGATGCACTTTGCACGTGGTGGTTGAAAAAGCTTACAGCACCTGGTATTCCCAGGCGGTCTCCCATCCAAGTACTAACCAGGCCCGACCCTGCTTAGCTTCCGAGATCAGACGAGATCGGGCCTGTTCAGGGTGGTATGGCCGTAAGCTGAATAGTAGTCAACAAACACTCTATTTATGCTGATGCACTTTGACAGTGAGCTGACTTTCTTCCGAAAAAACTCACTTTTTGCCCAAAAAGTATCTCTGAATGACTTGAAATTTTACACAGTAGTAGTCAACGTCGCCCTGAACAAGGATCCGTTGAAAATATTCACATATCTCTTAAGGAATAATTGAAATGATTTTTTTTAAATGAGGAAACGATCCATTTGCCCTGATGCACTTTGCACATGTGGTGGTTGAAAAAGCTTACAGCACCTGGTATTCCCAGGCGGTCTCCCATCCAAGTACTAACCGGGCCCGACCCTGCTTAGCTTCCGAGATCAGACGAGATCGGGCGTGTTCAGGGTGGTATGGCCGTAAGCGGAATAGTAGTCAACAAACACTCTATTTATGCTGATGCACTTTGACAGTGAGCTGACTTTGTTGCGAAAAAAGTCACTTTTTGCCCAAAAAGTATCTCTGAATGACTTGAAATTTTACACAGTAGTAGTCAACGTCGCCCTGAACAAGGATCCGTTGAAAATATTCACATATCTCTTAAGGAATAATTGAAATGATTTTTTTTAAATGAGGAAACGATCCATTTGCCCTGATGCACTTTGCACATGTGGTGGTTGAAAAAGCTTACAGCACCTGGTATTCCCAGGCTGTCAACCATCCAAGTACTAACCAGGCCCGACCCTGCTTAGCTTCCGAGATCAGACGAGATCGGGCGTGTTCAGGGTGGTATGGCCGTAAGCGGAATAGTAGTCAACAAACACTCTATTCATGCTGATGCACTTTGACAGTGAGCTGACTTTCTTCCGAAAAAACTCACTTTTTGCCCAAAAAGTATCTCTGAATGACTTGAAATTTTACACAGTAGTAGTCAACGTCGCCCTGAACAAGGATCCGTTGAAAATATTCACATATCTCTTAAGGAATAATTGAAATGATTTTTTTTAAATGAGGAAACGATCCATTTGCCCTGATGCACTTTGCACATGTGGTGGTTGAAAAAGCTTACAGCACCTGGTATTCCCAGGCGGTCTCCCATCCAAGTACTAACCGGGCCCGACCCTGCTTAGCTTCCGAGATCAGACGAGATCGGGCGTGTTCAGGGTGGTATGGCCGTAAGCGGAATAGTAGTCAACAAACACTCTATTTATGCTGATGCACTTTGACAGTGAGCTGACTTTGTTGCGAAAAAAGTCACTTTTTGCCCAAAAAGTATCTCTGAATGACTTGAAATTTTACACAGTAGTAGTCAACGTCGCCCTGAACAAGGATCCGTTGAAAATATTCACATATCTCTTAAGGAATAATTGAAATGATTTTTTTTAAATGAGGAAACGATCCATTTGCCCTGATGCACTTTGCACATGTGGTGGTTGAAAAAGCTTACAGCACCTGGTATTCCCAGGCTGTCAACCATCCAAGTACTAACCAGGCCCGACCCTGCTTAGCTTCCGAGATCAGACGAGATCGGGCGTGTTCAGGGTGGTATGGCCGTAAGCGGAATAGTAGTCAACAAACACTCTATTCATGCTGATGCACTTTGACAGTGAGCTGACTTTGTTGCGAAAAAAGTCACTTTTTGCCCAAAAAGTATCTCTGAATGACTTGAAATTTTACACAGTAGTAGTCAACGTCGCCCTGAACAAGGATCCGTTGAAAATATTCACATATCTCTTAAGGAATAATTGAAATGAATTTTTTTAAATGAGGAAACGATCCATTTGCCCTGATGCACTTTGCACGTGGTGGTTGAAAAAGCTTACAGCACATGGTATTCCCAGGCGGTCTCCCATCCAAGTACTAACCAGGCCCGACCCTGCTTAGCTTCCGAGATCAGACGAGATCGGGCGTGTTCAGGGTGGTATGGCCGTAAGCGGAATAGTAGTCAACAAACACTCTATTTATGCTGATGCACTTTGACAGTGAGCTGACTTTGTTGCGAAAAAAGTCACTTTTTGCCCAAAAAGTATCTCTGAATGACTTGAAATTTTACACAGTAGTAGTCAACGTCGCCCTGAACAAGGATCCGTTGAAAATATTCACATATCTCTTAAGGAATAATTGAAATGATTTTTTTTAAATGAGGAAACGATCCATTTGCCCTGATGCACTTTGCACATGTGGTGGTTGAAAAAGCTTACAGCACCTGGTATTCCCAGGCGGTCTCCCATCCAAGTACTAACCGGGCCCGACCCTGCTTAGCTTCCGAGATCAGACGAGATCGGGCCTGTTCAGGGTGGTATGGCCGTAAGCTGAATAGTAGTCAACAAACACTCTATTTATGCTGATGCACTTTGACAGTGAGCTGACTTTCTTCCGAAAAAACTCACTTTTTGCCCAAAAAGTATCTCTGAATGACTTGAAATTTTACACAGTAGTAGTCAACGTCGCCCTGAACAAGGATCCGTTGAAAATATTCACATATCTCTTAAGGAATAATTGAAATGATTTTTTTTAAATGAGGAAACGATCCATTTGCCCTGATGCACTTTGCACATGTGGTGGTTGAAAAAGCTTACAGCACCTGGTATTCCCAGGCGGTCTCCCATCCAAGTACTAACCAGGCCCGACCCTGCTTAGCTTCCGAGATCAGACGAGATCGGGCGTGTTCAGGGTGGTATGGCCGTAAGCGGAATAGTAGTCAACAAACACTCTATTTATGCTGATGCACTTTGACAGTGAGCTGACTTTGTTGCGAAAAAAGTCACTTTTTGCCCAAAAAGTATCTCTGAATGACTTGAAATTTTACACAGTAGTAGTCAACGTCGCCCTGAACAAGGATCCGTTGAAAATATTCACATATCTCTTAAGGAATAATTGAAATGAATTTTTTTAAATGAGGAAACGATCCATTTGCCCTGATGCACTTTGCACGTGGTGGTTGAAAAAGCTTACAGCACATGGTATTCCCAGGCGGTCTCCCATCCAAGTACTAACCAGGCCCGACCCTGCTTAGCTTCCGAGATCAGACGAGATCGGGCGTGTTCAGGGTGGTATGGCCGTAAGCGGAATAGTAGTCAACAAACACTCTATTTATGCTGATGCACTTTGACAGTGAGCTGACTTTGTTGCGAAAAAAGTCACTTTTTGCCCAAAAAGTATCTCTGAATGACTTGAAATTTTACACAGTAGTAGTCAACGTCGCCCTGAACAAGGATCCGCTGAAAATATTCACATATCTCTTAAGGAATAATTGAAATGATTTTTTTTAAATGAGGAAACGATCCATTTGCCCTGATGCACTTTGCACATGTGGTGGTTGAAAAAGCTTACAGCACCTGGTATTCCCAGGCGGTCTCCCATCCAAGTACTAACCGGGCCCGACCCTGCTTAGCTTCCGAGATCAGACCTGTTCAGGGTGGTATGGCCGTAAGCTGAATAGTAGTCAACAAACACTCTATTTATGCTGATGCACTTTGACAGTGAGCTGACTTTCTTCCGAAAAAACTCACTTTTTGCCCAAAAAGTATCTCTGAATGACTTGAAATTTTACACAGTAGTAGTCAACGTCGCCCTGAACAAGGATCCGTTGAAAATATTCACATATCTCTTAAGGAATAATTGAAATGATTTTTTTTAAATGAGGAAACGATCCATTTGCCCTGATGCACTTTGCACATGTGGTGGTTGAAAAAGCTTACAGCACCTGGTATTCCCAGGCGGTCTCCCATCCAAGTACTAACCAGGCCCGACCCTGCTTAGCTTCCGAGATCAGACGAGATCGGGCGTGTTCAGGGTGGTATGGCCGTAAGCGGAATAGTAGTCAACAAACACTCTATTTATGCTGATGCACTTTGACAGTGAGCTGACTTTGTTGCGAAAAAAGTCACTTTTTGCCCAAAAAGTATCTCTGAATGACTTGAAATTTTACACAGTAGTAGTCAACGTCGCCCTGAACAAGGATCCGTTGAAAATATTCACATATCTCTTAAGGAATAATTGAAATGAATTTTTTTAAATGAGGAAACGATCCATTTGCCCTGATGCACTTTGCACGTGGTGGTTGAAAAAGCTTACAGCACATGGTATTCCCAGGCGGTCTCCCATCCAAGTACTAACCAGGCCCGACCCTGCTTAGCTTCCGAGATCAGACGAGATCGGGCGTGTTCAGGGTGGTATGGCCGTAAGCGGAATAGTAGTCAACAAACACTCTATTTATGCTGATGCACTTTGACAGTGAGCTGACTTTGTTGCGAAAAAAGTCACTTTTTGCCCAAAAAGTATCTCTGAATGACTTGAAATTTTACACAGTAGTAGTCAACGTCGCCCTGAACAAGGATCCGTTGAAAATATTCACATATCTCTTAAGGAATAATTGAAATGATTTTTTTTAAATGAGGAAACGATCCATTTGCCCTGATGCACTTTGCACATGTGGTGGTTGAAAAAGCTTACAGCACCTGGTATTCCCAGGCGGTCTCCCATCCAAGTACTAACCAGGCCCGACCCTGCTTAGCTTCCGAGATCAGACGAGATCGGGCGTGTTCAGGGTGGTATGGCCGTAAGCGGAATAGTAGTCAACAAACACTCTATTTATGCTGATGCACTTTGACAGTGAGCTGACTTTCTTCCGAAAAAACTCACTTTTTGCCCAAAAAGTATCTCTGAATGACTTGAAATTTTACACAGTAGTAGTCAACGTCGCCCTGAACAAGGATCCGTTGAAAATATTCACATATCTCTTAAGGAATAATTGAAATGATTTTTTTTAAATGAGGAAACGATCCATTTGCCCTGATGCACTTTGCACATGTGGTGGTTGAAAAAGCTTACAGCACCTGGTATTCCCAGGCGGTCTCCAATCCAAGTACTAACCAGGCCCGACCCTGCTTAGCTTCCGAGATCAGACGAGATCGGGCGTGTTCAGGGTGGTATGGCCGTAAGCGGAATAGTAGTCAACAAACACTCTATTTATGCTGATGCACTTTGACAGTGAGCTGACTTTGTTGCGAAAAAAGTCACTTTTTGCCCAAAAAGTATCTCTGAATGACTTGAAATTTTACACAGTAGTAGTCAACGTCGCCCTGAACAAGGATCCGTTGAAAATATTCACATATCTCTTAAGGAATAATTGAAATGATTTTTTTTAAATGAGGAAACGATCCATTTGCCCTGATGCACTTTGCACATGTGGTGGTTGAAAAAGCTTACAGCACCTGGTATTCCCAGGCGGTCTCCCATCCAAGTACTAACCGGGCCCGACCCTGCTTAGCTTCCGAGATCAGACGAGATCGGGCCTGTTCAGGGTGGTATGGCCGTAAGCTGAATAGTAGTCAACAAACACTCTATTTATGCTGATGCACTTTGACAGTGAGCTGACTTTCTTCCGAAAAAACTCACTTTTTGCCCAAAAAGTATCTCTGAATGACTTGAAATTTTACACAGTAGTAGTCAACGTCGCCCTGAACAAGGATCCGTTGAAAATATTCACATATCTCTTAAGGAATAATTGAAATGATTTTTTTTAAATGAGGAAACGATCCATTTGCCCTGATGCACTTTGCACATGTGGTGGTTGAAAAAGCTTACAGCACCTGGTATTCCCAGGCGGTCTCCCATCCAAGTACTAACCAGGCCCGACCCTGCTTAGCTTCCGAGATCAGACGAGATCGGGCGTGTTCAGGGTGGTATGGCCGTAAGCGGAATAGTAGTCAACAAACACTCTATTTATGCTGATGCACTTTGACAGTGAGCTGACTTTGTTGCGAAAAAAGTCACTTTTTGCCCAAAAAGTATCTCTGAATGACTTGAAATTTTACACAGTAGTAGTCAACGTCGCCCTGAACAAGGATCCGTTGAAAATATTCACATATCTCTTAAGGAATAATTGAAATGATTTTTTTTAAATGAGGAAACGATCCATTTGCCCTGATGCACTTTGCACATGTGGTGGTTGAAAAAGCTTACAGCACCTGGTATTCCCAGGCGGTCTCCCATCCAAGTACTAACCAGGCCCGACCCTGCTTAGCTTCCGAGATCAGACGAGATCGGGCGTGTTCAGGGTGGTATGGCCGTAAGCGGAATAGTAGTCAACAAACACTCTATTTATGCTGATGCACTTTGACAGTGAGCTGACTTTCTTCCGAAAAAACTCACTTTTTGCCCAAAAAGTATCTCTGAATGACTTGAAATTTTACACAGTAGTAGTCAACGTCGCCCTGAACAAGGATCCGTTGAAAATATTCACATATCTCTTAAGGAATAATTGAAATGATTTTTTTTAAATAAGGAAACGATCCATTTGCCCTGATGCACTTTGCACATGTGGTGGTTGAAAAAGCTTACAGCACCTGGTATTCCCAGGCGGTCTCCCATCCAAGTACTAACCAGGCCCGACCCTGCTTAGCTTCCGAGATCAGACGAGATCGGGCGTGTTCAGGGTGGTATGGCCGTAAGCGGAATAGTAGTCAACAAACACTCTATTTATGCTGATGCACTTTGACAGTGAGCTGACTTTGTTGCGAAAAAAGTCACTTTTTGCCCAAAAAGTATCTCTGAATGACTTGAAATTTTACACAGTAGTAGTCAACGTCGCCCTGAACAAGGATCCGTTGAAAATATTCACATATCTCTTAAGGAATAATTGAAATGAATTTTTTTAAATGAGGAAACGATCCATTTGCCCTGATGCACTTTGCACGTGGTGGTTGAAAAAGCTTACAGCACCTGGTATTCCCAGGCGGTCTCCCATCCAAGTACTAACCAGGCCCGACCCTGCTTAGCTTCCGAGATCAGACGAGATCGGGCGTGTTCAGGGTGGTATGGCCGTAAGCGGAATAGTAGTCAACAAACACTCTATTTATGCTGATGCACTTTGACAGTGAGCTGACTTTGTTGCGAAAAAAGTCACTTTTTGCCCAAAAAGTATCTCTGAATGACTTGAAATTTTACACAGTAGTAGTCAACGTCGCCCTGAACAAGGATCCGTTGAAAATATTCACATATCTCTTAAGGAATAATTGAAATGATTTTTTTTAAATGAGGAAACGATCCATTTGCCCTGATGCACTTTGCACATGTGGTGGTTGAAAAAGCTTACAGCACCTGGTATTCCCAGGCGGTCTCCCATCCAAGTACTAACCAGGCCCGACCCTGCTTAGCTTCCGAGATCAGACGAGATCGGGCGTGTTCAGGGTGGTATGGCCGTAAGCGGAATAGTAGTCAACAAACACTCTATTTATGCTGATGCACTTTGACAGTGAGCTGACTTTCTTCCGAAAAAACTCACTTTTTGCCCAAAAAGTATCTCTGAATGACTTGAAATTTTACACAGTAGTAGTCAACGTCGCCCTGAACAAGGATCCGTTGAAAATATTCACATATCTCTTAAGGAATAATTGAAATGATTTTTTTTAAATAAGGAAACGATCCATTTGCCCTGATGCACTTTGCACATGTGGTGGTTGAAAAAGCTTACAGCACCTGGTATTCCCAGGCGGTCTCCCATCCAAGTACTAACCAGGCCCGACCCTGCTTAGCTTCCGAGATCAGACGAGATCGGGCGTGTTCAGGGTGGTATGGCCGTAAGCGGAATAGTAGTCAACAAACACTCTATTTATGCTGATGCACTTTGACAGTGAGCTGACTTTGTTGCGAAAAAAGTCACTTTTTGCCCAAAAAGTATCTCTGAATGACTTGAAATTTTACACAGTAGTAGTCAACGTCGCCCTGAACAAGGATCCGTTGAAAATATTCACATATCTCTTAAGGAATAATTGAAATGATTTTTTTTAAATGAGGAAACGATCCATTTGCCCTGATGCACTTTGCACATGTGGTGGTTGAAAAAGCTTACAGCACCTGGTATTCCCAGGCGGTCTCCCATCCAAGTACTAACCGGGCCCGACCCTGCTTAGCTTCCGAGATCAGACGAGATCGGGCCTGTTCAGGGTGGTATGGCCGTAAGCTGAATAGTAGTCAACAAACACTCTATTTATGCTGATGCACTTTGACAGTGAGCTGACTTTCTTCCGAAAAAACTCACTTTTTGCCCAAAAAGTATCTCTGAATGACTTGAAATTTTACACAGTAGTAGTCAACGTCGCCCTGAACAAGGATCCGTTGAAAATATTCACATATCTCTTAAGGAATAATTGAAATGATTTTTTTTAAATGAGGAAACGATCCATTTGCCCTGATGCACTTTGCACATGTGGTGGTTGAAAAAGCTTACAGCACCTGGTATTCCCAGGCGGTCTCCCATCCAAGTACTAACCAGGCCCGACCCTGCTTAGCTTCCGAGATCAGACGAGATCGGGCGTGTTCAGGGTGGTATGGCCGTAAGCGGAATAGTAGTCAACAAACACTCTATTTATGCTGATGCACTTTGACAGTGAGCTGACTTTGTTGCGAAAAAAGTCACTTTTTGCCCAAAAAGTATCTCTGAATGACTTGAAATTTTACACAGTAGTAGTCAACGTCGCCCTGAACAAGGATCCGTTGAAAATATTCACATATCTCTTAAGGAATAATTGAAATGATTTTTTTTAAATGAGGAAACGATCCATTTGCCCTGATGCACTTTGCACATGTGGTGGTTGAAAAAGCTTACAGCACCTGGTATTCCCAGGCGGTCTCCCATCCAAGTACTAACCAGGCCCGACCCTGCTTAGCTTCCGAGATCAGACGAGATCGGGCGTGTTCAGGGTGGTATGGCCGTAAGCGGAATAGTAGTCAACAAACACTCTATTTATGCTGATGCACTTTGACAGTGAGCTGACTTTCTTCCGAAAAAACTCACTTTTTGCCCAAAAAGTATCTCTGAATGACTTGAAATTTTACACAGTAGTAGTCAACGTCGCCCTGAACAAGGATCCGTTGAAAATATTCACATATCTCTTAAGGAATAATTGAAATGATTTTTTTTAAATAAGGAAACGATCCATTTGCCCTGATGCACTTTGCACATGTGGTGGTTGAAAAAGCTTACAGCACCTGGTATTCCCAGGCGGTCTCCCATCCAAGTACTAACCAGGCCCGACCCTGCTTAGCTTCCGAGATCAGACGAGATCGGGCGTGTTCAGGGTGGTATGGCCGTAAGCGGAATAGTAGTCAACAAACACTCTATTTATGCTGATGCACTTTGACAGTGAGCTGACTTTGTTGCGAAAAAAGTCACTTTTTGCCCAAAAAGTATCTCTGAATGACTTGAAATTTTACACAGTAGTAGTCAACGTCGCCCTGAACAAGGATCCGTTGAAAATATTCACATATCTCTTAAGGAATAATTGAAATGAATTTTTTTAAATGAGGAAACGATCCATTTGCCCTGATGCACTTTGCACGTGGTGGTTGAAAAAGCTTACAGCACCTGGTATTCCCAGGCGGTCTCCCATCCAAGTACTAACCAGGCCCGACCCTGCTTAGCTTCCGAGATCAGACGAGATCGGGCGTGTTCAGGGTGGTATGGCCGTAAGCGGAATAGTAGTCAACAAACACTCTATTTATGCTGATGCACTTTGACAGTGAGCTGACTTTGTTGCGAAAAAAGTCACTTTTTGCCCAAAAAGTATCTCTGAATGACTTGAAATTTTACACAGTAGTAGTCAACGTCGCCCTGAACAAGGATCCGTTGAAAATATTCACATATCTCTTAAGGAATAATTGAAATGATTTTTTTTAAATGAGGAAACGATCCATTTGCCCTGATGCACTTTGCACATGTGGTGGTTGAAAAAGCTTACAGCACCTGGTATTCCCAGGCGGTCTCCCATCCAAGTACTAACCAGGCCCGACCCTGCTTAGCTTCCGAGATCAGACGAGATCGGGCGTGTTCAGGGTGGTATGGCCGTAAGCGGAATAGTAGTCAACAAACACTCTATTTATGCTGATGCACTTTGACAGTGAGCTGACTTTGTTGCGAAAAAACTCACTTTTTGCCCAAAAAGTATCTCTGAATGACTTGAAATTTTACACAGTAGTAGTCAACGTCGCCCTGAACAAGGATCCGTTGAAAATATTCACATATCTCTTAAGGAATAATTGAAATGATTTTTTTTAAATGAGGAAACGATCCATTTGCCCTGATGCACTTTGCACATGTGGTGGTTGAAAAAGCTTACAGCACCTGGTATTCCCAGGCGGTCTCCCATCCAAGTACTAACCAGGCCCGACCCTGCTTAGCTTCCGAGATCAGACGAGATCGGGCGTGTTCAGGGTGGTATGGCCGTAAGCGGAATAGTAGTCAACAAACACTCTATTTATGCTGATGCACTTTGACAGTGAGCTGACTTTCTTCCGAAAAAACTCACTTTTTGCCCAAAAAGTATCTCTGAATGACTTGAAATTTTACACAGTAGTAGTCAACGTCGCCCTGAACAAGGATCCGTTGAAAATATTCACATATCTCTTAAGGAATAATTGAAATGATTTTTTTTAAATAAGGAAACGATCCATTTGCCCTGATGCACTTTGCACATGTGGTGGTTGAAAAAGCTTACAGCACCTGGTATTCCCAGGCGGTCTCCCATCCAAGTACTAACCAGGCCCGACCCTGCTTAGCTTCCGAGATCAGACGAGATCGGGCGTGTTCAGGGTGGTATGGCCGTAAGCGGAATAGTAGTCAACAAACACTCTATTTATGCTGATGCACTTTGACAGTGAGCTGACTTTGTTGCGAAAAAAGTCACTTTTTGCCCAAAAAGTATCTCTGAATGACTTGAAATTTTACACAGTAGTAGTCAACGTCGCCCTGAACAAGGATCCGTTGAAAATATTCACATATCTCTTAAGGAATAATTGAAATGAATTTTTTTAAATGAGGAAACGATCCATTTGCCCTGATGCACTTTGCACGTGGTGGTTGAAAAAGCTTACAGCACCTGGTATTCCCAGGCGGTCTCCCATCCAAGTACTAACCAGGCCCGACCCTGCTTAGCTTCCGAGATCAGACGAGATCGGGCGTGTTCAGGGTGGTATGGCCGTAAGCGGAATAGTAGTCAACAAACACTCTATTTATGCTGATGCACTTTGACAGTGAGCTGACTTTGTTGCGAAAAAAGTCACTTTTTGCCCAAAAAGTATCTCTGAATGACTTGAAATTTTACACAGTAGTAGTCAACGTCGCCCTGAACAAGGATCCGTTGAAAATATTCACATATCTCTTAAGGAATAATTGAAATGATTTTTTTTAAATGAGGAAACGATCCATTTGCCCTGATGCACTTTGCACATGTGGTGGTTGAAAAAGCTTACAGCACCTGGTATTCCCAGGCGGTCTCCCATCCAAGTACTAACCAGGCCCGACCCTGCTTAGCTTCCGAGATCAGACGAGATCGGGCGTGTTCAGGGTGGTATGGCCGTAAGCGGAATAGTAGTCAACAAACACTCTATTTATGCTGATGCACTTTGACAGTGAGCTGACTTTGTTGCGAAAAAAGTCACTTTTTGCCCAAAAAGTATCTCTGAATGACTTGAAATTTTACACAGTAGTAGTCAACGTCGCCCTGAACAAGGATCCGTTGAAAATATTCACATATCTCTTAAGGAATAATTGAAATGAATTTTTTTAAATGAGGAAACGATCCATTTGCCCTGATGCACTTTGCACGTGGTGGTTGAAAAAGCTTACAGCACCTGGTATTCCCAGGCGGTCTCCCATCCAAGTACTAACCAGGCCCGACCCTGCTTAGCTTCCGAGATCAGACGAGATCGGGCGTGTTCAGGGTGGTATGGCCGTAAGCGGAATAGTAGTCAACAAACACTCTATTTATGCTGATGCACTTTGACAGTGAGCTGACTTTGTTGCGAAAAAAGTCACTTTTTGCCCAAAAAGTATCTCTGAATGACTTGAAATTTTACACAGTAGTAGTCAACGTCGCCCTGAACAAGGATCCGTTGAAAATATTCACATATCTCTTAAGGAATAATTGAAATGATTTTTTTTAAATGAGGAAACGATCCATTTGCCCTGATGCACTTTGCACATGTGGTGGTTGAAAAAGCTTACAGCACCTGGTATTCCCAGGCGGTCTCCCATCCAAGTACTAACCAGGCCCGACCCTGCTTAGCTTCCGAGATCAGACGAGATCGGGCGTGTTCAGGGTGGTATGGCCGTAAGCGGAATAGTAGTCAACAAACACTCTATTTATGCTGATGCACTTTGACAGTGAGCTGACTTTGTTGCGAAAAAAGTCACTTTTTGCCCAAAAAGTATCTTTGAATGACTTGAAATTTTACACAGTAGTAGTCAACGTCGCCCTGAACAAGGATCCGTTGAAAATATTCACATATCTCTTAAGGAATAATTGAAATGATTTTTTTTAAATGAGGAAACGATCCATTTGCCCTGATGCACTTTGCACATGTGGTGGTTGAAAAAGCTTACAGCACCTGGTATTCCCAGGCGGTCTCCCATCCAAGTACTAACCGGGCCCGACCCTGCTTAGCTTCCGAGATCAGACGAGATCGGGCCTGTTCAGGGTGGTATGGCCGTAAGCTGAATAGCAGTCAACAAACACTCTATTTATGCTGATGCACTTTGACAGTGAGCTGACTTTCTTCCGAAAAAACTCACTTTTTGCCCAAAAAGTATCTCTGAATGACTTGAAATTTTACACAGTAGTAGTCAACGTCGCCCTGAACAAGGATCCGTTGAAAATATTCACATATCTCTTAAGGAATAATTGAAATGATTTTTTTTAAATGAGGAAACGATCCATTTGCCCTGATGCACTTTGCACATGTGGTGGTTGAAAAAGCTTACAGCACCTGGTATTCCCAGGCGGTCTCCCATCCAAGTACTAACCAGGCCCGACCCTGCTTAGCTTCCGAGATCAGACGAGATCGGGCGTGTTCAGGGTGGTATGGCCGTAAGCGGAATAGTAGTCAACAAACACTCTATTTATGCTGATGCACTTTGACAGTGAGCTGACTTTGTTGCGAAAAAAGTCACTTTTTGCCCAAAAAGTATCTCTGAATGACTTGAAATTTTACACAGTAGTAGTCAACGTCGCCCTGAACAAGGATCCGTTGAAAATATTCACATATCTCTTAAGGAATAATTGAAATGATTTTTTTTAAATGAGGAAACGATCCATTTGCCCTGATGCACTTTGCACATGTGGTGGTTGAAAAAGCTTACAGCACCTGGTATTCCCAGGCGGTCTCCCATCCAAGTACTAACCAGGCCCGACCCTGCTTAGCTTCCGAGATCAGACGAGATCGGGCGTGTTCAGGGTGGTATGGCCGTAAGCGGAATAGTAGTCAACAAACACTCTATTTATGCTGATGCACTTTGACAGTGAGCTGACTTTGTTGCGAAAAAAGTCACTTTTTGCCCAAAAAGTATCTCTGAATGACTTGAAATTTTACACAGTAGTAGTCAACGTCGCCCTGAACAAGGATCCGTTGAAAATATTCACATATCTCTTAAGGAATAATTGAAATGATTTTTTTTAAATGAGGAAACGATCCATTTGCCCTGATGCACTTTGCACATGTGGTGGTTGAAAAAGCTTACAGCACCTGGTATTCCCAGGCGGTCTCCCATCCAAGTACTAACCGGGCCCGACCCTGCTTAGCTTCCGAGATCAGACGAGATCGGGCCTGTTCAGGGTGGTATGGCCGTAAGCTGAATAGTAGTCAACAAACACTCTATTTATGCTGATGCACTTTGACAGTGAGCTGACTTTCTTCCGAAAAAACTCACTTTTTGCCCAAAAAGTATCTCTGAATGACTTGAAATTTTACACAGTAGTAGTCAACGTCGCCCTGAACAAGGATCCGTTGAAAATATTCACATATCTCTTAAGGAATAATTGAAATGATTTTTTTTAAATGAGGAAACGATCCATTTGCCCTGATGCACTTTGCACATGTGGTGGTTGAAAAAGCTTACAGCACCTGGTATTCCCAGGCGGTCTCCCATCCAAGTACTAACCAGGCCCGACCCTGCTTAGCTTCCGAGATCAGACGAGATCGGGCGTGTTCAGGGTGGTATGGCCGTAAGCGGAATAGTAGTCAACAAACACTCTATTTATGCTGATGCACTTTGACAGTGAGCTGACTTTGTTGCGAAAAAAGTCACTTTTTGCCCAAAAAGTATCTCTGAATGACTTGAAATTTTACACAGTAGTAGTCAACGTCGCCCTGAACAAGGATCCGTTGAAAATATTCACATATCTCTTAAGGAATAATTGAAATGATTTTTTTTAAATGAGGAAACGATCCATTTGCCCTGATGCACTTTGCACATGTGGTGGTTGAAAAAGCTTACAGCACCTGGTATTCCCAGGCGGTCTCCCATCCAAGTACTAACCAGGCCCGACCCTGCTTAGCTTCCGAGATCAGACGAGATCGGGCGTGTTCAGGGTGGTATGGCCGTAAGCGGAATAGTAGTCAACAAACACTCTATTTATGCTGATGCACTTTGACAGTGAGCTGACTTTGTTGCGAAAAAAGTCACTTTTTGCCCAAAAAGTATCTCTGAATGACTTGAAATTTTACACAGTAGTAGTCAACGTCGCCCTGAACAAGGATCCGTTGAAAATATTCACATATCTCTTAAGGAATAATTGAAATGATTTTTTTTAAATGAGGAAACGATCCATTTGCCCTGATGCACTTTGCACATGTGGTGGTTGAAAAAGCTTACAGCACCTGGTATTCCCAGGCGGTCTCCCATCCAAGTACTAACCGGGCCCGACCCTGCTTAGCTTCCGAGATCAGACGAGATCGGGCCTGTTCAGGGTGGTATGGCCGTAAGCTGAATAGTAGTCAACAAACACTCTATTTATGCTGATGCACTTTGACAGTGAGCTGACTTTCTTCCGAAAAAACTCACTTTTTGCCCAAAAAGTATCTCTGAATGACTTGAAATTTTACACAGTAGTAGTCAACGTCGCCCTGAACAAGGATCCGTTGAAAATATTCACATATCTCTTAAGGAATAATTGAAATGATTTTTTTTAAATGAGGAAACGATCCATTTGCCCTGATGCACTTTGCACATGTGGTGGTTGAAAAAGCTTACAGCACCTGGTATTCCCAGGCGGTCTCCCATCCAAGTACTAACCAGGCCCGACCCTGCTTAGCTTCCGAGATCAGACGAGATCGGGCGTGTTCAGGGTGGTATGGCCGTAAGCGGAATAGTAGTCAACAAACACTCTATTTATGCTGATGCACTTTGACAGTGAGCTGACTTTGTTGCGAAAAAAGTCACTTTTTGCCCAAAAAGTATCTCTGAATGACTTGAAATTTTACACAGTAGTAGTCAACGTCGCCCTGAACAAGGATCCGTTGAAAATATTCACATATCTCTTAAGGAATAATTGAAATGATTTTTTTTAAATGAGGAAACGATCCATTTGCCCTGATGCACTTTGCACATGTGGTGGTTGAAAAAGCTTACAGCACCTGGTATTCCCAGGCGGTCTCCCATCCAAGTACTAACCGGGCCCGACCCTGCTTAGCTTCCGAGATCAGACGAGATCGGGCCTGTTCAGGGTGGTATGGCCGTAAGCTGAATAGTAGTCAACAAACACTCTATTTATGCTGATGCACTTTGACAGTGAGCTGACTTTCTTCCGAAAAAACTCACTTTTTGCCCAAAAAGTATCTCTGAATGACTTGAAATTTTACACAGTAGTAGTCAACGTCGCCCTGAACAAGGATCCGTTGAAAATATTCACATATCTCTTAAGGAATAATTGAAATGATTTTTTTTAAATGAGGAAACGATCCATTTGCCCTGATGCACTTTGCACATGTGGTGGTTGAAAAAGCTTACAGCACCTGGTATTCCCAGGCGGTCTCCCATCCAAGTACTAACCAGGCCCGACCCTGCTTAGCTTCCGAGATCAGACGAGATCGGGCGTGTTCAGGGTGGTATGGCCGTAAGCGGAATAGTAGTCAACAAACACTCTATTTATGCTGATGCACTTTGACAGTGAGCTGACTTTGTTGCGAAAAAAGTCACTTTTTGCCCAAAAAGTATCTCTGAATGACTTGAAATTTTACACAGTAGTAGTCAACGTCGCCCTGAACAAGGATCCGTTGAAAATATTCACATATCTCTTAAGGAATAATTGAAATGATTTTTTTTAAATGAGGAAACGATCCATTTGCCCTGATGCACTTTGCACATGTGGTGGTTGAAAAAGCTTACAGCACCTGGTATTCCCAGGCGGTCTCCCATCCAAGTACTAACCGGGCCCGACCCTGCTTAGCTTCCGAGATCAGACGAGATCGGGCCTGTTCAGGGTGGTATGGCCGTAAGCTGAATAGCAGTCAACAAACACTCTATTTATGCTGATGCACTTTGACAGTGAGCTGACTTTCTTCCGAAAAAAGTCACTTTTTGCCCAAAAAGTATCTCTGAATGACTTGAAATTTTACACAGTAGTAGTCAACGTCGCCCTGAACAAGGATCCGTTGAAAATATTCACATATCTCTTAAGGAATAATTGAAATGATTTTTTTTAAATGAGGAAACGATCCATTTGCCCTGATGCACTTTGCACATGTGGTGGTTGAAAAAGCTTACAGCACCTGGTATTCCCAGGCGGTCTCCCATCCAAGTACTAACCAGGCCCGACACTGCTTAGCTTCCGAGATCAGACGAGATCGGGCGTGTTCAGGGTGGTATGGCCGTAAGCGGAATAGTAGTCAACAAACACTCTATTTATGCTGATGCACTTTGACAGTGAGCTGACTTTGTTGCGAAAAAAGTCACTTTTTGCCCAAAAAGTATCTCTGAATGACTTGAAATTTTACACAGTAGTAGTCAACGTCGCCCTGAACAAGGATCCGTTGAAAATATTCACATATCTCTTAAGGAATAATTGAAATGAATTTTTTTAAATGAGGAAACGATCCATTTGCCCTGATGCACTTTGCACGTGGTGGTTGAAAAAGCTTACAGCACCTGGTATTCCCAGGCGGTCTCCCATCCAAGTACTAACCAGGCCCGACCCTGCTTAGCTTCCGAGATCAGACGAGATCGGGCGTGTTCAGGGTGGTATGGCCGTAAGCGGAATAGTAGTCAACAAACACTCTATTTATGCTGATGCACTTTGACAGTGAGCTGACTTTGTTGCGAAAAAAGTCACTTTTTGCCCAAAAAGTATCTCTGAATGACTTGAAATTTTACACAGTAGTAGTCAACGTCGCCCTGAACAAGGATCCGTTGAAAATATTCACATATCTCTTAAGGAATAATTGAAATGAATTTTTTTAAATGAGGAAACGATCCATTTGCCCTGATGCACTTTGCACGTGGTGGTTGAAAAAGCTTACAGCACCTGGTATTCCCAGGCGGTCTCCCATCCAAGTACTAACCAGGCCCGACCCTGCTTAGCTTCCGAGATCAGACGAGATCGGGCGTGTTCAGGGTGGTATGGCCGTAAGCGGAATAGTAGTCAACAAACACTCTATTTATGCTGATGCACTTTGACAGTGAGCTGACTTTGTTGCGAAAAAAGTCACTTTTTGCCCAAAAAGTATCTCTGAATGACTTGAAATTTTACACAGTAGTAGTCAACGTCGCCCTGAACAAGGATCCGTTGAAAATATTCACATATCTCTTAAGGAATAATTGAAATGATTTTTTTTAAATGAGGAAACGATCCATTTGCCCTGATGCACTTTGCACATGTGGTGGTTGAAAAAGCTTACAGCACCTGGTATTCCCAGGCGGTCTCCCATCCAAGTACTAACCAGGCCCGACCCTGCTTAGCTTCCGAGATCAGACGAGATCGGGCGTGTTCAGGGTGGTATGGCCGTAAGCGGAATAGTAGTCAACAAACACTCTATTTATGCTGATGCACTTTGACAGTGAGCTGACTTTGTTGCGAAAAAAGTCACTTTTTGCCCAAAAAGTATCTCTGAATGACTTGAAATTTTACACAGTAGTAGTCAACGTCGCCCTGAACAAGGATCCGTTGAAAATATTCACATATCTCTTAAGGAATAATTGAAATGAATTTTTTTAAATGAGGAAACGATCCATTTGCCCTGATGCACTTTGCACGTGGTGGTTGAAAAAGCTTACAGCACCTGGTATTCCCAGGCGGTCTCCCATCCAAGTACTAACCAGGCCCGACCCTGCTTAGCTTCCGAGATCAGACGAGATCGGGCGTGTTCAGGGTGGTATGGCCGTAAGCGGAATAGTAGTCAACAAACACTCTATTTATGCTGATGCACTTTGACAGTGAGCTGACTTTGTTGCGAAAAAAGTCACTTTTTGCCCAAAAAGTATCTCTGAATGACTTGAAATTTTACACAGTAGTAGTCAACGTCGCCCTGAACAAGGATCCGTTGAAAATATTCACATATCTCTTAAGGAATAATTGAAATGATTTTTTTTAAATGAGGAAACGATCCATTTGCCCTGATGCACTTTGCACATGTGGTGGTTGAAAAAGCTTACAGCACCTGGTATTCCCAGGCGGTCTCCCATCCAAGTACTAACCGGGCCCGACCCTGCTTAGCTTCCGAGATCAGACGAGATCGGGCGTGTTCAGGGTGGTATGGCCGTAAGCGGAATAGTAGTCAACAAACACTCTATTTATGCTGATGCACTTTGACAGTGAGCTGACTTTGTTGCGAAAAAAGTCACTTTTTGCCCAAAAAGTATCTCTGAATGACTTGAAATTTTACACAGTAGTAGTCAACGTCGCCCTGAACAAGGATCCGTTGAAAATATTCACATATCTCTTAAGGAATAATTGAAATGAATTTTTTTAAATGAGGAAACGATCCATTTGCCCTGATGCACTTTGCACGTGGTGGTTGAAAAAGCTTACAGCACCTGGTATTCCCAGGCGGTCTCCCATCCAAGTACTAACCAGGCCCGACCCTGCTTAGCTTCCGAGATCAGACGAGATCGGGCGTGTTCAGGGTGGTATGGCCGTAAGCGGAATAGTAGTCAACAAACACTCTATTTATGCTGATGCACTTTGACAGTGAGCTGACTTTCTTCTGAAAAAACTCACTTTTTGCACAAAAAGTATCTCTGAATGACTTGAAATTTTACACAGTAGTAGTCAACGTCGCCCTGAACAAGGATCCGTTGAAAATATTCACATATCTCTTAAGGAATAATTGAAATGAATTTTTTTAAATGAGGAAACGATCCATTTGCCCTGATGCACTTTGCACGTGGTGGTTGAAAAAGCTTACAGCACCTGGTATTCCCAGGCGGTCTCCCATCCAAGTACTAACCAGGCCCGACCCTGCTTAGCTTCCGAGATCAGACGAGATCGGGCCTGTTCAGGGTGGTATGGCCGTAAGCTGAATAGTAGTCAACAAACACTCTATTTATGCTGATGCACTTTGACAGTGAGCTGACTTTCTTCCGAAAAAACTCACTTTTTGCCCAAAAAGTATCTCTGAATGACTTGAAATTTTACACAGTAGTAGTCAACGTCGCCCTGAACAAGGATCCGTTGAAAATATTCACATATCTCTTAAGGAATAATTGAAATGAATTTTTTTAAATGAGGAAACGATCCATTTGCCCTGATGCACTTTGCACGTGGTGGTTGAAAAAGCTTACAGCACCTGGTATTCCCAGGCGGTCTCCCATCCAAGTACTAACCAGGCCCGACCCTGCTTAGCTTCCGAGATCAGACGAGATCGGGCGTGTTCAGGGTGGTATGGCCGTAAGCGGAATAGTAATCAACAAACACTCTATTTATGCTGATGCACTTTGACAGTGAGCTGACTTTGTTGCGAAAAAAGTCACTTTTTGCCCAAAAAGTATCTCTGAATGACTTGAAATTTTACACAGTAGTAGTCAACGTCGCCCTGAACAAGGATCCGTTGAAAATATTCACATATCTCTTAAGGAATAATTGAAATGATTTTTTTTAAATGAGGAAACGATCCATTTGCCCTGATGCACTTTGCACATGTGGTGGTTGAAAAAGCTTACAGCACCTGGTATTCCCAGGCGGTCTCCCATCCAAGTACTAACCGGGCCCGACCCTGCTTAGCTTCCGAGATCAGACGAGATCGGGCCTGTTCAGGGTGGTATGGCCGTAAGCTGAATAGTAGTCAACAAACACTCTATTTATGCTGATGCACTTTGACAGTGAGCTGACTTTCTTCCGAAAAAAGTCACTTTTTGCCCAAAAAGTATCTCTGAATGACTTGAAATTTTACACAGTAGTAGTCAACGTCGCCCTGAACAAGGATCCGTTGAAAATATTCACATATCTCTTAAGGAATAATTGAAATGAATTTTTTTAAATGAGGAAACGATCCATTTGCCCTGATGCACTTTGCACGTGGTGGTTGAAAAAGCTTACAGCACCTGGTATTCCCAGGCGGTCTCCCATCCAAGTACTAACCAGGCCCGACCCTGCTTAGCTTCCGAGATCAGACGAGATCGGGCCTGTTCAGGGTGGTATGGCCGTAAGCTGAATAGTAGTCAACAAACACTCTATTTATGCTGATGCACTTTGACAGTGAGCTGACTTTCTTCCGAAAAAAGTCACTTTTTGCCCAAAAAGTATCTCTGAATGACTTGAAATTTTACACAGTAGTAGTCAACGTCGCCCTGAACAAGGATCCGTTGAAAATATTCACATATCTCTTAAGGAATAATTGAAATGATTTTTTTTAAATGAGGAAACGATCCATTTGCCCTGATGCACTTTGCACATGTGGTGGTTGAAAAAGCTTACAGCACCTGGTATTCCCAGGCGGTCTCCCATCCAAGTACTAACCAGGCCCGACCCTGCTTAGCTTCCGAGATCAGACGAGATCGGGCGTGTTCAGGGTGGTATGGCCGTAAGCGGAATAGTAGTCAACAAACACTCTATTTATGCTGATGCACTTTGACAGTGAGCTGACTTTTTATTCTGAAAAAACTCACTTTTTGCCCAAAAAGTATCTCTGAATGACTTGAAATTTTACACAGTAGTAGTCAACGTCGCCCTGAACAAGGATCCGTTGAAAATATTCACATATCTCTTAAGGAATAATTGAAATGATTTTTTTTAAATGAGGAAACGATCCATTTGCCCTGATGCACTTTGCACATGTGGTGGTTGAAAAAGCTTACAGCACCTGGTATTCCCAGGCGGTCTCCCATCCAAGTACTAACCGGGCCCGACCCTGCTTAGCTTCCGAGATCAGACGAGATCGGGCCTGTTCAGGGTGGTATGGCCGTAAGCTGAATAGTAGTCAACAAACACTCTATTTATGCTGATGCACTTTGACAGTGAGCTGACTTTCTTCCGAAAAAAGTCACTTTTTGCCCAAAAAGTATCTCTGAATGACTTGAAATTTTACACAGTAGTAGTCAACGTCGCCCTGAACAAGGATCCGTTGAAAATATTCACATATCTCTTAAGGAATAATTGAAATGAATTTTTTTAAATGAGGAAACGATCCATTTGCCCTGATGCACTTTGCACGTGGTGGTTGAAAAAGCTTACAGCACCTGGTATTCCCAGGCGGTCTCCCATCCAAGTACTAACCAGGCCCGACCCTGCTTAGCTTCCGAGATCAGACGAGATCGGGCCTGTTCAGGGTGGTATGGCCGTAAGCTGAATAGTAGTCAACAAACACTCTATTTATGCTGATGCACTTTGACAGTGAGCTGACTTTCTTCCGAAAAAAGTCACTTTTTGCCCAAAAAGTATCTCTGAATGACTTGAAATTTTACACAGTAGTAGTCAACGTCGCCCTGAACAAGGATCCGTTGAAAATATTCACATATCTCTTAAGGAATAATTGAAATGATTTTTTTTAAATGAGGAAACGATCCATTTGCCCTGATGCACTTTGCACATGTGGTGGTTGAAAAAGCTTACAGCACCTGGTATTCCCAGGCGGTCTCCCATCCAAGTACTAACCGGGCCCGACCCTGCTTAGCTTCCGAGATCAGACGAGATCGGGCGTGTTCAGGGTGGTATGGCCGTAAGCGGAATAGTAGTCAACAAACACTCTATTTATGCTGATGCACTTTGACAGTGAGCTGACTTTGTTGCGAAAAAAGTCACTTTTTGCCCAAAAAGTATCTCTGAATGACTTGAAATTTTACACAGTAGTAGTCAACGTCGCCCTGAACAAGGATCCGTTGAAAATATTCACATATCTCTTAAGGAATAATTGAAATGAATTTTTTTAAATGAGGAAACGATCCATTTGCCCTGATGCACTTTGCACATGTGGTGGTTGAAAAAGCTTACAGCACCTGGTATTCCCAGGCGGTCTCCCATCCAAGTACTAACCGGGCCCGACCCTGCTTAGCTTCCGAGATCAGACGAGATCGGGCCTGTTCAGGGTGGTATGGCCGTAAGCTGAATAGTAGTCAACAAACACTCTATTTATGCTGATGCACTTTGACAGTGAGCTGACTTTCTTCCGAAAAAAGTCACTTTTTGCCCAAAAAGTATCTCTGAATGACTTGAAATTTTACACAGTAGTAGTCAACGTCGCCCTGAACAAGGATCCGTTGAAAATATTCACATATCTCTTAAGGAATAATTGAAATGAATTTTTTTAAATGAGGAAACGATCCATTTGCCCTGATGCACTTTGCACGTGGTGGTTGAAAAAGCTTACAGCACCTGGTATTCCCAGGCGGTCTCCCATCCAAGTACTAACCAGGCCCGACCCTGCTTAGCTTCCGAGATCAGACGAGATCGGGCCTGTTCAGGGTGGTATGGCCGTAAGCTGAATAGTAGTCAACAAACACTCTATTTATGCTGATGCACTTTGACAGTGAGCTGACTTTCTTCCGAAAAAACTCACTTTTTGCCCAAAAAGTATCTCTGAATGACTTGAAATTTTACACAGTAGTAGTCAACGTCGCCCTGAACAAGGATCCGTTGAAAATATTCACATATCTCTTAAGGAATAATTGAAATGATTTTTTTTAAATGAGGAAACGATCCATTTGCCCTGATGCACTTTGCACATGTGGTGGTTGAAAAAGCTTACAGCACCTGGTATTCCCAGGCGGTCTCCCATCCAAGTACTAACCAGGCCCGACCCTGCTTAGCTTCCGAGATCAGACGAGATCGGGCGTGTTCAGGGTGGTATGGCCGTAAGCGGAATAGTAGTCAACAAACACTCTATTTATGCTGATGCACTTTGACAGTGAGCTGACTTTCTTCCGAAAAAAGTCACTTTTTGCCCAAAAAGTATCTCTGAATGACTTGAAATTTTACACAGTAGTAGTCAACGTCGCCCTGAACAAGGATCCGTTGAAAATATTCACATATCTCTTAAGGAATAATTGAAATGATTTTTTTTAAATGAGGAAACGATCCATTTGCCCTGATGCACTTTGCACGTGGTGGTTGAAAAAGCTTACAGCACCTGGTATTCCCAGGCGGTCTCCCATCCAAGTACTAACCAGGCCCGACCCTGCTTAGCTTCCGAGATCAGACGAGATCGGGCGTGTTCAGGGTGGTATGGCCGTAAGCGGAATAGTAGTCAACAAACACTCTATTTATGCTGATGCACTTTGACAGTGAGCTGACTTTGTTGCGAAAAAAGTCACTTTTTGCCCAAAAAGTATCTCTGAATGACTTGAAATTTTACACAGTAGTAGTCAACGTCGCCCTGAACAAGGATCCGTTGAAAATATTCACATATCTCTTAAGGAATAATTGAAATGATTTTTTTTAAATGAGGAAACGATCCATTTGCCCTGATGCACTTTGCACATGTGGTGGTTGAAAAAGCTTACAGCACCTGGTATTCCCAGGCGGTCTCCCATCCAAGTACTAACCAGGCCCGACCCTGCTTAGCTTCCGAGATCAGACGAGATCGGGCGTGTTCAGGGTGGTATGGCCGTAAGCGGAATAGTAGTCAACAAACACTCTATTTATGCTGATGCACTTTGACAGTGAGCTGACTTTGTTGCGAAAAAAGTCACTTTTTGCCCAAAAAGTATCTCTGAATGACTTGAAATTTTACACAGTAGTAGTCAACGTCGCCCTGAACAAGGATCCGTTGAAAATATTCACATATCTCTTAAGGAATAATTGAAATGAATTTTTTTAAATGAGGAAACGATCCATTTGCCCTGATGCACTTTGCACGTGGTGGTTGAAAAAGCTTACAGCACCTGGTATTCCCAGGCGATCTCCCATCCAAGTACTAACCAGGCCCGACCCTGCTTAGCTTCCGAGATCAGACGAGATCGGGCGTGTTCAGGGTGGTATGGCCGTAAGCGGAATAGTAGTCAACAAACACTCTATTTATGCTGATGCACTTTGACAGTGAGCTGACCTTGTTGCGAAAAAAGTCACTTTTTGCCCAAAAAGTATCTCTGAATGACTTGAAATTTTACACAGTAGTAGTCAACGTCGCCCTGAACAAGGATCCGTTGAAAATATTCACATATCTCTTAAGGAATAATTGAAATGAATTTTTTTAAATGAGGAAACGATCCATTTGCCCTGATGCACTTTGCACGTGGTGGTTGAAAAAGCTTACAGCACCTGGTATTCCCAGGCGGTCTCCCATCCAAGTACTAACCAGGCCCGACCCTGCTTAGCTTCCGAGATCAGACGAGATCGGGCGTGTTCAGGGTGGTATGGCCGTAAGCGGAATAGTAGTCAACAAACACTCTATTTATGCTGATGCACTTTGACAGTGAGCTGACTTTCTTCTGAAAAAAGTCACTTTTTGCCCAAAAAGTATCTCTGAATGACTTGAAATTTTACACAGTAGTAGTCAACGTCGCCCTGAACAAGGATCCGTTGAAAATATTCACATATCTCTTAAGGAATAATTGAAATGATTTTTTTTAAATGAGGAAACGATCCATTTGCCCTGATGCACTTTGCACATGTGGTGGTTGAAAAAGCTTACAGCACCTGGTATTCCCAGGCGGTCTCCCATCCAAGTACTAACCGGGCCCGACCCTGCTTAGCTTCCGAGATCAGACGAGATCGGGCCTGTTCAGGGTGGTATGGCCGTAAGCTGAATAGCAGTCAACAAACACTCTATTTATGCTGATGCACTTTGACAGTGAGCTGACTTTGTTGCGAAAAAAGTCACTTTTTGCCCAAAAAGTATCTCTGAATGACTTGAAATTTTACACAGTAGTAGTCAACGTCGCCCTGAACAAGGATCCGTTGAAAATATTCACATATCTCTTAAGGAATAATTGAAATGAATTTTTTTAAATGAGGAAACGATCCATTTGCCCTGATGCACTTTGCACATGTGGTGGTTGAAAAAGCTTACAGCACCTGGTATTCCCAGGCGGTCTCCCATCCAAGTACTAACCAGGCCCGACCCTGCTTAGCTTCCGAGATCAGACGAGATCGGGCGTGTTCAGGGTGGTATGGCCGTAAGCGGAATAGTAGTCAACAAACACTCTATTTATGCTGATGCACTTTGACAGTGAGCTGACTTTGTTGCGAAAAAAGTCACTTTTTGCCCAAAAAGTATCTCTGAATGACTTGAAATTTTACACAGTAGTAGTCAACGTCGCCCTGAACAAGGATCCGTTGAAAATATTCACATATCTCTTAAGGAATAATTGAAATGAATTTTTTTAAATGAGGAAACGATCCATTTGCCCTGATGCACTTTGCACGTGGTGGTTGAAAAAGCTTACAGCACCTGGTATTCCCAGGCGGTCTCCCATCCAAGTACTAACCAGGCCCGACCCTGCTTAGCTTCCGAGATCAGACGAGATCGGGCGTGTTCAGGGTGGTATGGCCGTAAGCGGAATAGTAGTCAACAAACACTCTATTTATGCTGATGCACTTTGACAGTGAGCTGACTTTGTTGCGAAAAAAGTCACTTTTTGCCCAAAAAGTATCTCTGAATGACTTGAAATTTTACACAGTAGTAGTCAACGTCGCCCTGAACAAGGATCCGTTGAAAATATTCACATATCTCTTAAGGAATAATTGAAATGATTTTTTTTAAATGAGGAAACGATCCATTTGCCCTGATGCACTTTGCACATGTGGTGGTTGAAAAAGCTTACAGCACCTGGTATTCCCAGGCGGTCTCCCATCCAAGTACTAACCAGGCCCGACCCTGCTTAGCTTCCGAGATCAGACGAGATCGGGCGTGTTCAGGGTGGTATGGCCGTAAGCGGAATAGTAGTCAACAAACACTCTATTTATGCTGATGCACTTTGACAGTGAGCTGACTTTGTTGCGAAAAAAGTCACTTTTTGCCCAAAAAGTATCTCTGAATGACTTGAAATTTTACACAGTAGTAGTCAACGTCGCCCTGAACAAGGATCCGTTGAAAATATTCACATATCTCTTAAGGAATAATTGAAATGAATTTTTTTAAATGAGGAAACGATCCATTTGCCCTGATGCACTTTGCACGTGGTGGTTGAAAAAGCTTACAGCACCTGGTATTCCCAGGCGGTCTCCCATCCAAGTACTAACCAGGCCCGACCCTGCTTAGCTTCCGAGATCAGACGAGATCGGGCGTGTTCAGGGTGGTATGGCCGTAAGCGGAATAGTAGTCAACAAACACTCTATTTATGCTGATGCACTTTGACAGTGAGCTGACTTTGTTGCGAAAAAAGTCACTTTTTGCCCAAAAAGTATCTCTGAATGACTTGAAATTTTACACAGTAGTAGTCAACGTCGCCCTGAACAAGGATCCGTTGAAAATATTCACATATCTCTTAAGGAATAATTGAAATTAATTTTTTTAAATGAGGAAACGATCCATTTGCCCTGATGCACTTTGCACGTGGTGGTTGAAAAAGCTTACAGCACCTGGTATTCCCAGGCGGTCTCCCATCCAAGTACTAACCAGGCCCGACCCTGCTTAGCTTCCGAGATCAGACGAGATCGGGCTTGTTCAGGGTGGTATGGCCGTAAGCGGAATAGTAATCAACAAACACTCTATTTATGCTGATGCACTTTGACAGTGAGCTGACTTTGTTGCGAAAAAAGTCACTTTTTGCCCAAAAAGTATCTCTGAATGACTTGAAATTTTACACAGTAGTAGTCAACGTCGCCCTGAACAAGGATCCGTTGAAAATATTCACATATCTCTTAAGGAATAATTGAAATGATTTTTTTTAAATGAGGAAACGATCCATTTGCCCTGATGCACTTTGCACATGTGGTGGTTGAAAAAGCTTACAGCACCTGGTATTCCCAGGCGGTCTCCCATCCAAGTACTAACCGGGCCCGACCCTGCTTAGCTTCCGAGATCAGACGAGATCGGGCGTGTTCAGGGTGGTATGGCCGTAAGCGGAATAGTAGTCAACAAACACTCTATTTATGCTGATGCACTTTGACAGTGAGCTGACTTTGTTGCGAAAAAAGTCACTTTTTGCCCAAAAAGTATCTCTGAATGACTTGAAATTTTACACAGTAGTAGTCAACGTCGCCCTGAACAAGGATCCGTTGAAAATATTCACATATCTCTTAAGGAATAATTGAAATGAATTTTTTTAAATGAGGAAACGATCCATTTGCCCTGATGCACTTTGCACGTGGTGGTTGAAAAAGCTTACAGCACCTGGTATTCCCAGGCGGTCTCCCATCCAAGTACTAACCAGGCCCGACCCTGCTTAGCTTCCGAGATCAGACGAGATCGGGCGTGTTCAGGGTGGTATGGCCGTAAGCGGAATAGTAGTCAACAAACACTCTATTTATGCTGATGCACTTTGACAGTGAGCTGACTTTCTTCTGAAAAAACTCACTTTTTGCCCAAAAAGTATCTCTGAATGACTTGAAATTTTACACAGTAGTAGTCAACGTCGCCCTGAACAAGGATCCGTTGAAAATATTCACATATCTCTTAAGGAATAATTGAAATGATTTTTTTTAAATGAGGAAACGATCCATTTGCCCTGATGCACTTTGCACATGTGGTGGTTGAAAAAGCTTACAGCACCTGGTATTCCCAGGCGGTCTCCCATCCAAGTACTAACCGGGCCCGACCCTGCTTAGCTTCCGAGATCAGACGAGATCGGGCCTGTTCAGGGTGGTATGGCCGTAAGCTGAATAGTAGTCAACAAACACTCTATTTATGCTGATGCACTTTGACAGTGAGCTGACTTTCTTCCGAAAAAACTCACTTTTTGCCCAAAAAGTATCTCTGAATGACTTGAAATTTTACACAGTAGTAGTCAACGTCGCCCTGAACAAGGATCCGTTGAAAATATTCACATATCTCTTAAGGAATAATTGAAATGAATTTTTTTAAATGAGGAAACGATCCATTTGCCCTGATGCACTTTGCACGTGGTGGTTGAAAAAGCTTACAGCACCTGGTATTCCCAGGCGGTCTCCCATCCAAGTACTAACCAGGCCCGACCCTGCTTAGCTTCCGAGATCAGACGAGATCGGGCCTGTTCAGGGTGGTATGGCCGTAAGCTGAATAGTAGTCAACAAACACTCTATTTATGCTGATGCACTTTGACAGTGAGCTGACTTTCTTCCGAAAAAACTCACTTTTTGCCCAAAAAGTATCTCTGAATGACTTGAAATTTTACACAGTAGTAGTCAACGTCGCCCTGAACAAGGATCCGTTGAAAATATTCACATATCTCTTAAGGAATAATTGAAATGATTTTTTTTAAATGAGGAAACGATCCATTTGCCCTGATGCACTTTGCACATGTGGTGGTTGAAAAAGCTTACAGCACCTGGTATTCCCAGGCGGTCTCCCATCCAAGTACTAACCGGGCCCGACCCTGCTTAGCTTCCGAGATCAGACGAGATCGGGCGTGTTCAGGGTGGTATGGCCGTAAGCGGAATAGTAGTCAACAAACACTCTATTTATGCTGATGCACTTTGACAGTGAGCTGACTTTCTTCTGAAAAAAGTCACTTTTTGCCCAAAAAGTATCTCTGAATGACTTGAAATTTTACACAGTAGTAGTCAACGTCGCCCTGAACAAGGATCCGTTGAAAATATTCACATATCTCTTAAGGAATAATTGAAATGATTTTTTTTAAATGAGGAAACGATCCATTTGCCCTGATGCACTTTGCACATGTGGTGGTTGAAAAAGCTTACAGCACCTGGTATTCCCAGGCGGTCTCCCATCCAAGTACTAACCGGGCCCGACCCTGCTTAGCTTCCGAGATCAGACGAGATCGGGCCTGTTCAGGGTGGTATGGCCGTAAGCTGAATAGTAGTCAACAAACACTCTATTTATGCTGATGCACTTTGACAGTGAGCTGACTTTCTTCCGAAAAAAGTCACTTTTTGCCCAAAAAGTATCTCTGAATGACTTGAAATTTTACACAGTAGTAGTCAACGTCGCCCTGAACAAGGATCCGTTGAAAATATTCACATATCTCTTAAGGAATAATTGAAATGATTTTTTTTAAATGAGGAAACGATCCATTTGCCCTGATGCACTTTGCACATGTGGTGGTTGAAAAAGCTTACAGCACCTGGTATTCCCAGGCGGTCTCCCATCCAAGTACTAACCGGGCCCGACCCTGCTTAGCTTCCGAGATCAGACGAGATCGGGCCTGTTCAGGGTGGTATGGCCGTAAGCTGAATAGTAGTCAACAAACACTCTATTTATGCTGATGCACTTTGACAGTGAGCTGACTTTCTTCCGAAAAAACTCACTTTTTGCCCAAAAAGTATCTCTGAATGACTTGAAATTTTACACAGTAGTAGTCAACGTCGCCCTGAACAAGGATCCGTTGAAAATATTCACATATCTCTTAAGGAATAATTGAAATGAATTTTTTTAAATGAGGAAACGATCCATTTGCCCTGATGCACTTTGCACGTGGTGGTTGAAAAAGCTTACAGCACCTGGTATTCCCAGGCGGTCTCCCATCCAAGTACTAACCAGGCCCGACCCTGCTTAGCTTCCGAGATCAGACGAGATCGGGCCTGTTCAGGGTGGTATGGCCGTAAGCTGAATAGTAGTCAACAAACACTCTATTTATGCTGATGCACTTTGACAGTGAGCTGACTTTCTTCCGAAAAAACTCACTTTTTGCCCAAAAAGTATCTCTGAATGACTTGAAATTTTACACAGTAGTAGTCAACGTCGCCCTGAACAAGGATCCGTTGAAAATATTCACATATCTCTTAAGGAATAATTGAAATGATTTTTTTTAAATGAGGAAACGATCCATTTGCCCTGATGCACTTTGCACATGTGGTGGTTGAAAAAGCTTACAGCACCTGGTATTCCCAGGCGGTCTCCCATCCAAGTACTAACCGGGCCCGACCCTGCTTAGCTTCCGAGATCAGACGAGATCGGGCGTGTTCAGGGTGGTATGGCCGTAAGCGGAATAGTAGTCAACAAACACTCTATTTATGCTGATGCACTTTGACAGTGAGCTGACTTTCTTCTGAAAAAAGTCACTTTTTGCCCAAAAAGTATCTCTGAATGACTTGAAATTTTACACAGTAGTAGTCAACGTCGCCCTGAACAAGGATCCGTTGAAAATATTCACATATCTCTTAAGGAATAATTGAAATGATTTTTTTTAAATGAGGAAACGATCCATTTGCCCTGATGCACTTTGCACATGTGGTGGTTGAAAAAGCTTACAGCACCTGGTATTCCCAGGCGGTCTCCCATCCAAGTACTAACCGGGCCCGACCCTGCTTAGCTTCCGAGATCAGACGAGATCGGGCCTGTTCAGGGTGGTATGGCCGTAAGCTGAATAGTAGTCAACAAACACTCTATTTATGCTGATGCACTTTGACAGTGAGCTGACTTTCTTCCGAAAAAAGTCACTTTTTGCCCAAAAAGTATCTCTGAATGACTTGAAATTTTACACAGTAGTAGTCAACGTCGCCCTGAACAAGGATCCGTTGAAAATATTCACATATCTCTTAAGGAATAATTGAAATGAATTTTTTTAAATGAGGAAACGATCCATTTGCCCTGATGCACTTTGCACGTGGTGGTTGAAAAAGCTTACAGCACCTGGTATTCCCAGGCGGTCTCCCATCCAAGTACTAACCAGGCCCGACCCTGCTTAGCTTCCGAGATCAGACGAGATCGGGCCTGTTCAGGGTGGTATGGCCGTAAGCTGAATAGTAGTCAACAAACACTCTATTTATGCTGATGCACTTTGACAGTGAGCTGACTTTCTTCCGAAAAAAGTCACTTTTTGCCCAAAAAGTATCTCTGAATGACTTGAAATTTTACACAGTAGTAGTCAACGTCGCCCTGAACAAGGATCCGTTGAAAATATTCACATATCTCTTAAGGAATAATTGAAATGAATTTTTTTAAATGAGGAAACGATCCATTTGCCCTGATGCACTTTGCACGTGGTGGTTGAAAAAGCTTACAGCACCTGGTATTCCCAGGCGGTCTCCCATCCAAGTACTAACCAGGCCCGACCCTGCTTAGCTTCCGAGATCAGACGAGATCGGGCCTGTTCAGGGTGGTATGGCCGTAAGCTGAATAGTAGTCAACAAACACTCTATTTATGCTGATGCACTTTGACAGTGAGCTGACTTTCTTCCGAAAAAACTCACTTTTTGCCCAAAAAGTATCTCTGAATGACTTGAAATTTTACACAGTAGTAGTCAACGTCGCCCTGAACAAGGATCCGTTGAAAATATTCACATATCTCTTAAGGAATAATTGAAATGATTTTTTTTAAATGAGGAAACGATCCATTTGCCCTGATGCACTTTGCACATGTGGTGGTTGAAAAAGCTTACAGCACCTGGTATTCCCAGGCGGTCTCCCATCCAAGTACTAACCGGGCCCGACCCTGCTTAGCTTCCGAGATCAGACGAGATCGGGCGTGTTCAGGGTGGTATGGCCGTAAGCGGAATAGTAGTCAACAAACACTCTATTTATGCTGATGCACTTTGACAGTGAGCTGACTTTCTTCTGAAAAAAGTCACTTTTTGCCCAAAAAGTATCTCTGAATGACTTGAAATTTTACACAGTAGTAGTCAACGTCGCCCTGAACAAGGATCCGTTGAAAATATTCACATATCTCTTAAGGAATAATTGAAATGATTTTTTTTAAATGAGGAAACGATCCATTTGCCCTGATGCACTTTGCACATGTGGTGGTTGAAAAAGCTTACAGCACCTGGTATTCCCAGGCGGTCTCCCATCCAAGTACTAACCGGGCCCGACCCTGCTTAGCTTCCGAGATCAGACGAGATCGGGCCTGTTCAGGGTGGTATGGCCGTAAGCTGAATAGTAGTCAACAAACACTCTATTTATGCTGATGCACTTTGACAGTGAGCTGACTTTCTTCCGAAAAAAGTCACTTTTTGCCCAAAAAGTATCTCTGAATGACTTGAAATTTTACACAGTAGTAGTCAACGTCGCCCTGAACAAGGATCCGTTGAAAATATTCACATATCTCTTAAGGAATAATTGAAATGAATTTTTTTAAATGAGGAAACGATCCATTTGCCCTGATGCACTTTGCACGTGGTGGTTGAAAAAGCTTACAGCACCTGGTATTCCCAGGCGGTCTCCCATCCAAGTACTAACCAGGCCCGACCCTGCTTAGCTTCCGAGATCAGACGAGATCGGGCCTGTTCAGGGTGGTATGGCCGTAAGCTGAATAGTAGTCAACAAACACTCTATTTATGCTGATGCACTTTGACAGTGAGCTGACTTTCTTCCGAAAAAAGTCACTTTTTGCCCAAAAAGTATCTCTGAATGACTTGAAATTTTACACAGTAGTAGTCAACGTCGCCCTGAACAAGGATCCGTTGAAAATATTCACATATCTCTTAAGGAATAATTGAAATGAATTTTTTTAAATGAGGAAACGATCCATTTGCCCTGATGCACTTTGCACGTGGTGGTTGAAAAAGCTTACAGCACCTGGTATTCCCAGGCGGTCTCCCATCCAAGTACTAACCAGGCCCGACCCTGCTTAGCTTCCGAGATCAGACGAGATCGGGCCTGTTCAGGGTGGTATGGCCGTAAGCTGAATAGTAGTCAACAAACACTCTATTTATGCTGATGCACTTTGACAGTGAGCTGACTTTCTTCCGAAAAAACTCACTTTTTGCCCAAAAAGTATCTCTGAATGACTTGAAATTTTACACAGTAGTAGTCAACGTCGCCCTGAACAAGGATCCGTTGAAAATATTCACATATCTCTTAAGGAATAATTGAAATGATTTTTTTTAAATGAGGAAACGATCCATTTGCCCTGATGCACTTTGCACATGTGGTGGTTGAAAAAGCTTACAGCACCTGGTATTCCCAGGCGGTCTCCCATCCAAGTACTAACCGGGCCCGACCCTGCTTAGCTTCCGAGATCAGACGAGATCGGGCGTGTTCAGGGTGGTATGGCCGTAAGCGGAATAGTAGTCAACAAACACTCTATTTATGCTGATGCACTTTGACAGTGAGCTGACTTTCTTCTGAAAAAAGTCACTTTTTGCCCAAAAAGTATCTCTGAATGACTTGAAATTTTACACAGTAGTAGTCAACGTCGCCCTGAACAAGGATCCGTTGAAAATATTCACATATCTCTTAAGGAATAATTGAAATGATTTTTTTTAAATGAGGAAACGATCCATTTGCCCTGATGCACTTTGCACATGTGGTGGTTGAAAAAGCTTACAGCACCTGGTATTCCCAGGCGGTCTCCCATCCAAGTACTAACCGGGCCCGACCCTGCTTAGCTTCCGAGATCAGACGAGATCGGGCCTGTTCAGGGTGGTATGGCCGTAAGCTGAATAGTAGTCAACAAACACTCTATTTATGCTGATGCACTTTGACAGTGAGCTGACTTTCTTCCGAAAAAAGTCACTTTTTGCCCAAAAAGTATCTCTGAATGACTTGAAATTTTACACAGTAGTAGTCAACGTCGCCCTGAACAAGGATCCGTTGAAAATATTCACATATCTCTTAAGGAATAATTGAAATGAATTTTTTTAAATGAGGAAACGATCCATTTGCCCTGATGCACTTTGCACGTGGTGGTTGAAAAAGCTTACAGCACCTGGTATTCCCAGGCGGTCTCCCATCCAAGTACTAACCAGGCCCGACCCTGCTTAGCTTCCGAGATCAGACGAGATCGGGCCTGTTCAGGGTGGTATGGCCGTAAGCTGAATAGTAGTCAACAAACACTCTATTTATGCTGATGCACTTTGACAGTGAGCTGACTTTCTTCCGAAAAAAGTCACTTTTTGCCCAAAAAGTATCTCTGAATGACTTGAAATTTTACACAGTAGTAGTCAACGTCGCCCTGAACAAGGATCCGTTGAAAATATTCACATATCTCTTAAGGAATAATTGAAATGAATTTTTTTAAATGAGGAAACGATCCATTTGCCCTGATGCACTTTGCACGTGGTGGTTGAAAAAGCTTACAGCACCTGGTATTCCCAGGCGGTCTCCCATCCAAGTACTAACCAGGCCCGACCCTGCTTAGCTTCCGAGATCAGACGAGATCGGGCCTGTTCAGGGTGGTATGGCCGTAAGCTGAATAGTAGTCAACAAACACTCTATTTATGCTGATGCACTTTGACAGTGAGCTGACTTTCTTCCGAAAAAACTCACTTTTTGCCCAAAAAGTATCTCTGAATGACTTGAAATTTTACACAGTAGTAGTCAACGTCGCCCTGAACAAGGATCCGTTGAAAATATTCACATATCTCTTAAGGAATAATTGAAATGATTTTTTTTAAATGAGGAAACGATCCATTTGCCCTGATGCACTTTGCACATGTGGTGGTTGAAAAAGCTTACAGCACCTGGTATTCCCAGGCGGTCTCCCATCCAAGTACTAACCGGGCCCGACCCTGCTTAGCTTCCGAGATCAGACGAGATCGGGCGTGTTCAGGGTGGTATGGCCGTAAGCGGAATAGTAGTCAACAAACACTCTATTTATGCTGATGCACTTTGACAGTGAGCTGACTTTCTTCTGAAAAAAGTCACTTTTTGCCCAAAAAGTATCTCTGAATGACTTGAAATTTTACACAGTAGTAGTCAACGTCGCCCTGAACAAGGATCCGTTGAAAATATTCACATATCTCTTAAGGAATAATTGAAATGATTTTTTTTAAATGAGGAAACGATCCATTTGCCCTGATGCACTTTGCACATGTGGTGGTTGAAAAAGCTTACAGCACCTGGTATTCCCAGGCGGTCTCCCATCCAAGTACTAACCGGGCCCGACCCTGCTTAGCTTCCGAGATCAGACGAGATCGGGCCTGTTCAGGGTGGTATGGCCGTAAGCTGAATAGTAGTCAACAAACACTCTATTTATGCTGATGCACTTTGACAGTGAGCTGACTTTCTTCCGAAAAAAGTCACTTTTTGCCCAAAAAGTATCTCTGAATGACTTGAAATTTTACACAGTAGTAGTCAACGTCGCCCTGAACAAGGATCCGTTGAAAATATTCACATATCTCTTAAGGAATAATTGAAATGAATTTTTTTAAATGAGGAAACGATCCATTTGCCCTGATGCACTTTGCACGTGGTGGTTGAAAAAGCTTACAGCACCTGGTATTCCCAGGCGGTCTCCCATCCAAGTACTAACCAGGCCCGACCCTGCTTAGCTTCCGAGATCAGACGAGATCGGGCCTGTTCAGGGTGGTATGGCCGTAAGCTGAATAGTAGTCAACAAACACTCTATTTATGCTGATGCACTTTGACAGTGAGCTGACTTTCTTCCGAAAAAAGTCACTTTTTGCCCAAAAAGTATCTCTGAATGACTTGAAATTTTACACAGTAGTAGTCAACGTCGCCCTGAACAAGGATCCGTTGAAAATATTCACATATCTCTTAAGGAATAATTGAAATGAATTTTTTTAAATGAGGAAACGATCCATTTGCCCTGATGCACTTTGCACGTGGTGGTTGAAAAAGCTTACAGCACCTGGTATTCCCAGGCGGTCTCCCATCCAAGTACTAACCAGGCCCGACCCTGCTTAGCTTCCGAGATCAGACGAGATCGGGCCTGTTCAGGGTGGTATGGCCGTAAGCTGAATAGTAGTCAACAAACACTCTATTTATGCTGATGCACTTTGACAGTGAGCTGACTTTCTTCCGAAAAAACTCACTTTTTGCCCAAAAAGTATCTCTGAATGACTTGAAATTTTACACAGTAGTAGTCAACGTCGCCCTGAACAAGGATCCGTTGAAAATATTCACATATCTCTTAAGGAATAATTGAAATGATTTTTTTTAAATGAGGAAACGATCCATTTGCCCTGATGCACTTTGCACATGTGGTGGTTGAAAAAGCTTACAGCACCTGGTATTCCCAGGCGGTCTCCCATCCAAGTACTAACCGGGCCCGACCCTGCTTAGCTTCCGAGATCAGACGAGATCGGGCGTGTTCAGGGTGGTATGGCCGTAAGCGGAATAGTAGTCAACAAACACTCTATTTATGCTGATGCACTTTGACAGTGAGCTGACTTTCTTCCGAAAAAAGTCACTTTTTGCCCAAAAAGTATCTCTGAATGACTTGAAATTTTACACAGTAGTAGTCAACGTCGCCCTGAACAAGGATCCGTTGAAAATATTCACATATCTCTTAAGGAATAATTGAAATGAATTTTTTTAAATGAGGAAACGATCCATTTGCCCTGATGCACTTTGCACGTGGTGGTTGAAAAAGCTTACAGCACCTGGTATTCCCAGGCGGTCTCCCATCCAAGTACTAACCGGGCCCGACCCTGCTTAGCTTCCGAGATCAGACGAGATCGGGCCTGTTCAGGGTGGTATGGCCGTAAGCTGAATAGTAGTCAACAAACACTCTATTTATGCTGATGCACTTTGACAGTGAGCTGACTTTCTTCCGAAAAAAGTCACTTTTTGCCCAAAAAGTATCTCTGAATGACTTGAAATTTTACACAGTAGTAGTCAACGTCGCCCTGAACAAGGATCCGTTGAAAATATTCACATATCTCTTAAGGAATAATTGAAATGAATTTTTTTAAATGAGGAAACGATCCATTTGCCCTGATGCACTTTGCACGTGGTGGTTGAAAAAGCTTACAGCACCTGGTATTCCCAGGCGGTCTCCCATCCAAGTACTAACCAGGCCCGACCCTGCTTAGCTTCCGAGATCAGACGAGATCGGGCCTGTTCAGGGTGGTATGGCCGTAAGCTGAATAGTAGTCAACAAACACTCTATTTATGCTGATGCACTTTGACAGTGAGCTGACTTTCTTCCGAAAAAAGTCACTTTTTGCCCAAAAAGTATCTCTGAATGACTTGAAATTTTACACAGTAGTAGTCAACGTCGCCCTGAACAAGGATCCGTTGAAAATATTCACATATCTCTTAAGGAATAATTGAAATGAATTTTTTTAAATGAGGAAACGATCCATTTGCCCTGATGCACTTTGCACGTGGTGGTTGAAAAAGCTTACAGCACCTGGTATTCCCAGGCGGTCTCCCATCCAAGTACTAACCAGGCCCGACCCTGCTTAGCTTCCGAGATCAGACGAGATCGGGCCTGTTCAGGGTGGTATGGCCGTAAGCTGAATAGTAGTCAACAAACACTCTATTTATGCTGATGCACTTTGACAGTGAGCTGACTTTCTTCCGAAAAAACTCACTTTTTGCCCAAAAAGTATCTCTGAATGACTTGAAATTTTACACAGTAGTAGTCAACGTCGCCCTGAACAAGGATCCGTTGAAAATATTCACATATCTCTTAAGGAATAATTGAAATGATTTTTTTTAAATGAGGAAACGATCCATTTGCCCTGATGCACTTTGCACATGTGGTGGTTGAAAAAGCTTACAGCACCTGGTATTCCCAGGCGGTCTCCCATCCAAGTACTAACCGGGCCCGACCCTGCTTAGCTTCCGAGATCAGACGAGATCGGGCGTGTTCAGGGTGGTATGGCCGTAAGCGGAATAGTAGTCAACAAACACTCTATTTATGCTGATGCACTTTGACAGTGAGCTGACTTTCTTCTGAAAAAAGTCACTTTTTGCCCAAAAAGTATCTCTGAATGACTTGAAATTTTACACAGTAGTAGTCAACGTCGCCCTGAACAAGGATCCGTTGAAAATATTCACATATCTCTTAAGGAATAATTGAAATGATTTTTTTTAAATGAGGAAACGATCCATTTGCCCTGATGCACTTTGCACATGTGGTGGTTGAAAAAGCTTACAGCACCTGGTATTCCCAGGCGGTCTCCCATCCAAGTACTAACCGGGCCCGACCCTGCTTAGCTTCCGAGATCAGACGAGATCGGGCCTGTTCAGGGTGGTATGGCCGTAAGCTGAATAGTAGTCAACAAACACTCTATTTATGCTGATGCACTTTGACAGTGAGCTGACTTTCTTCCGAAAAAAGTCACTTTTTGCCCAAAAAGTATCTCTGAATGACTTGAAATTTTACACAGTAGTAGTCAACGTCGCCCTGAACAAGGATCCGTTGAAAATATTCACATATCTCTTAAGGAATAATTGAAATGAATTTTTTTAAATGAGGAAACGATCCATTTGCCCTGATGCACTTTGCACGTGGTGGTTGAAAAAGCTTACAGCACCTGGTATTCCCAGGCGGTCTCCCATCCAAGTACTAACCAGGCCCGACCCTGCTTAGCTTCCGAGATCAGACGAGATCGGGCCTGTTCAGGGTGGTATGGCCGTAAGCTGAATAGTAGTCAACAAACACTCTATTTATGCTGATGCACTTTGACAGTGAGCTGACTTTCTTCCGAAAAAAGTCACTTTTTGCCCAAAAAGTATCTCTGAATGACTTGAAATTTTACACAGTAGTAGTCAACGTCGCCCTGAACAAGGATCCGTTGAAAATATTCACATATCTCTTAAGGAATAATTGAAATGAATTTTTTTAAATGAGGAAACGATCCATTTGCCCTGATGCACTTTGCACGTGGTGGTTGAAAAAGCTTACAGCACCTGGTATTCCCAGGCGGTCTCCCATCCAAGTACTAACCAGGCCCGACCCTGCTTAGCTTCCGAGATCAGACGAGATCGGGCCTGTTCAGGGTGGTATGGCCGTAAGCTGAATAGTAGTCAACAAACACTCTATTTATGCTGATGCACTTTGACAGTGAGCTGACTTTCTTCCGAAAAAACTCACTTTTTGCCCAAAAAGTATCTCTGAATGACTTGAAATTTTACACAGTAGTAGTCAACGTCGCCCTGAACAAGGATCCGTTGAAAATATTCACATATCTCTTAAGGAATAATTGAAATGATTTTTTTTAAATGAGGAAACGATCCATTTGCCCTGATGCACTTTGCACATGTGGTGGTTGAAAAAGCTTACAGCACCTGGTATTCCCAGGCGGTCTCCCATCCAAGTACTAACCGGGCCCGACCCTGCTTAGCTTCCGAGATCAGACGAGATCGGGCGTGTTCAGGGTGGTATGGCCGTAAGCGGAATAGTAGTCAACAAACACTCTATTTATGCTGATGCACTTTGACAGTGAGCTGACTTTCTTCTGAAAAAAGTCACTTTTTGCCCAAAAAGTATCTCTGAATGACTTGAAATTTTACACAGTAGTAGTCAACGTCGCCCTGAACAAGGATCCGTTGAAAATATTCACATATCTCTTAAGGAATAATTGAAATGATTTTTTTTAAATGAGGAAACGATCCATTTGCCCTGATGCACTTTGCACATGTGGTGGTTGAAAAAGCTTACAGCACCTGGTATTCCCAGGCGGTCTCCCATCCAAGTACTAACCGGGCCCGACCCTGCTTAGCTTCCGAGATCAGACGAGATCGGGCCTGTTCAGGGTGGTATGGCCGTAAGCTGAATAGTAGTCAACAAACACTCTATTTATGCTGATGCACTTTGACAGTGAGCTGACTTTCTTCCGAAAAAAGTCACTTTTTGCCCAAAAAGTATCTCTGAATGACTTGAAATTTTACACAGTAGTAGTCAACGTCGCCCTGAACAAGGATCCGTTGAAAATATTCACATATCTCTTAAGGAATAATTGAAATGAATTTTTTTAAATGAGGAAACGATCCATTTGCCCTGATGCACTTTGCACGTGGTGGTTGAAAAAGCTTACAGCACCTGGTATTCCCAGGCGGTCTCCCATCCAAGTACTAACCAGGCCCGACCCTGCTTAGCTTCCGAGATCAGACGAGATCGGGCCTGTTCAGGGTGGTATGGCCGTAAGCTGAATAGTAGTCAACAAACACTCTATTTATGCTGATGCACTTTGACAGTGAGCTGACTTTCTTCCGAAAAAAGTCACTTTTTGCCCAAAAAGTATCTCTGAATGACTTGAAATTTTACACAGTAGTAGTCAACGTCGCCCTGAACAAGGATCCGTTGAAAATATTCACATATCTCTTAAGGAATAATTGAAATGAATTTTTTTAAATGAGGAAACGATCCATTTGCCCTGATGCACTTTGCACGTGGTGGTTGAAAAAGCTTACAGCACCTGGTATTCCCAGGCGGTCTCCCATCCAAGTACTAACCAGGCCCGACCCTGCTTAGCTTCCGAGATCAGACGAGATCGGGCCTGTTCAGGGTGGTATGGCCGTAAGCTGAATAGTAGTCAACAAACACTCTATTTATGCTGATGCACTTTGACAGTGAGCTGACTTTCTTCCGAAAAAACTCACTTTTTGCCCAAAAAGTATCTCTGAATGACTTGAAATTTTACACAGTAGTAGTCAACGTCGCCCTGAACAAGGATCCGTTGAAAATATTCACATATCTCTTAAGGAATAATTGAAATGATTTTTTTTAAATGAGGAAACGATCCATTTGCCCTGATGCACTTTGCACATGTGGTGGTTGAAAAAGCTTACAGCACCTGGTATTCCCAGGCGGTCTCCCATCCAAGTACTAACCGGGCCCGACCCTGCTTAGCTTCCGAGATCAGACGAGATCGGGCGTGTTCAGGGTGGTATGGCCGTAAGCGGAATAGTAGTCAACAAACACTCTATTTATGCTGATGCACTTTGACAGTGAGCTGACTTTGTTGCGAAAAAAGTCACTTTTTGCCCAAAAAGTATCTCTGAATGACTTGAAATTTTACACAGTAGTAGTCAACGTCGCCCTGAACAAGGATCCGTTGAAAATATTCACATATCTCTTAAGGAATAATTGAAATGAATTTTTTTAAATGAGGAAACGATCCATTTGCCCTGATGCACTTTGCACGTGGTGGTTGAAAAAGCTTACAGCACCTGGTATTCCCAGGCGGTCTCCCATCCAAGTACTAACCAGGCCCGACCCTGCTTAGCTTCCGAGATCAGACGAGATCGGGCGTGTTCAGGGTGGTATGGCCGTAAGCGGAATAGTAGTCAACAAACACTCTATTTATGCTGATGCACTTTGACAGTGAGCTGACTTTCTTCTGAAAAAACTCACTTTTTGCCCAAAAAGTATCTCTGAATGACTTGAAATTTTACACAGTAGTAGTCAACGTCGCCCTGAACAAGGATCCGTTGAAAATATTCACATATCTCTTAAGGAATAATTGAAATGATTTTTTTTAAATGAGGAAACGATCCATTTGCCCTGATGCACTTTGCACATGTGGTGGTTGAAAAAGCTTACAGCACCTGGTATTCCCAGGCGGTCTCCCATCCAAGTACTAACCGGGCCCGACCCTGCTTAGCTTCCGAGATCAGACGAGATCGGGCCTGTTCAGGGTGGTATGGCCGTAAGCTGAATAGTAGTCAACAAACACTCTATTTATGCTGATGCACTTTGACAGTGAGCTGACTTTCTTCCGAAAAAACTCACTTTTTGCCCAAAAAGTATCTCTGAATGACTTGAAATTTTACACAGTAGTAGTCAACGTCGCCCTGAACAAGGATCCGTTGAAAATATTCACATATCTCTTAAGGAATAATTGAAATGAATTTTTTTAAATGAGGAAACGATCCATTTGCCCTGATGCACTTTGCACGTGGTGGTTGAAAAAGCTTACAGCACCTGGTATTCCCAGGCGGTCTCCCATCCAAGTACTAACCAGGCCCGACCCTGCTTAGCTTCCGAGATCAGACGAGATCGGGCCTGTTCAGGGTGGTATGGCCGTAAGCTGAATAGTAGTCAACAAACACTCTATTTATGCTGATGCACTTTGACAGTGAGCTGACTTTCTTCCGAAAAAACTCACTTTTTGCCCAAAAAGTATCTCTGAATGACTTGAAATTTTACACAGTAGTAGTCAACGTCGCCCTGAACAAGGATCCGTTGAAAATATTCACATATCTCTTAAGGAATAATTGAAATGATTTTTTTTAAATGAGGAAACGATCCATTTGCCCTGATGCACTTTGCACATGTGGTGGTTGAAAAAGCTTACAGCACCTGGTATTCCCAGGCGGTCTCCCATCCAAGTACTAACCGGGCCCGACCCTGCTTAGCTTCCGAGATCAGACGAGATCGGGCGTGTTCAGGGTGGTATGGCCGTAAGCGGAATAGTAGTCAACAAACACTCTATTTATGCTGATGCACTTTGACAGTGAGCTGACTTTCTTCTGAAAAAAGTCACTTTTTGCCCAAAAAGTATCTCTGAATGACTTGAAATTTTACACAGTAGTAGTCAACGTCGCCCTGAACAAGGATCCGTTGAAAATATTCACATATCTCTTAAGGAATAATTGAAATGATTTTTTTTAAATGAGGAAACGATCCATTTGCCCTGATGCACTTTGCACATGTGGTGGTTGAAAAAGCTTACAGCACCTGGTATTCCCAGGCGGTCTCCCATCCAAGTACTAACCGGGCCCGACCCTGCTTAGCTTCCGAGATCAGACGAGATCGGGCCTGTTCAGGGTGGTATGGCCGTAAGCTGAATAGTAGTCAACAAACACTCTATTTATGCTGATGCACTTTGACAGTGAGCTGACTTTCTTCTGAAAAAAGTCACTTTTTGCCCAAAAAGTATCTCTGAATGACTTGAAATTTTACACAGTAGTAGTCAACGTCGCCCTGAACAAGGATCCGTTGAAAATATTCACATATCTCTTAAGGAATAATTGAAATGATTTTTTTTAAATGAGGAAACGATCCATTTGCCCTGATGCACTTTGCACATGTGGTGGTTGAAAAAGCTTACAGCACCTGGTATTCCCAGGCGGTCTCCCATCCAAGTACTAACCAGGCCCGACCCTGCTTAGCTTCCGAGATCAGACGAGATCGGGCCTGTTCAGGGTGGTATGGCCGTAAGCTGAATAGTAGTCAACAAACACTCTATTTATGCTGATGCACTTTGACAGTGAGCTGACTTTCTTCCGAAAAAACTCACTTTTTGCCCAAAAAGTATCTCTGAATGACTTGAAATTTTACACAGTAGTAGTCAACGTCGCCCTGAACAAGGATCCGTTGAAAATATTCACATATCTCTTAAGGAATAATTGAAATGATTTTTTTTAAATGAGGAAACGATCCATTTGCCCTGATGCACTTTGCACATGTGGTGGTTGAAAAAGCTTACAGCACCTGGTATTCCCAGGCGGTCTCCCATCCAAGTACTAACCGGGCCCGACCCTGCTTAGCTTCCGAGATCAGACGAGATCGGGCCTGTTCAGGGTGGTATGGCCGTAAGCTGAATAGTAGTCAACAAACACTCTATTTATGCTGATGCACTTTGACAGTGAGCTGACTTTCTTCTGAAAAAAGTCACTTTTTGCCCAAAAAGTATCTCTGAATGACTTGAAATTTTACACAGTAGTAGTCAACGTCGCCCTGAACAAGGATCCGTTGAAAATATTCACATATCTCTTAAGGAATAATTGAAATGATTTTTTTTAAATGAGGAAACGATCCATTTGCCCTGATGCACTTTGCACATGTGGTGGTTGAAAAAGCTTACAGCACCTGGTATTCCCAGGCGGTCTCCCATCCAAGTACTAACCGGGCCCGACCCTGCTTAGCTTCCGAGATCAGACGAGATCGGGCCTGTTCAGGGTGGTATGGCCGTAAGCTGAATAGTAGTCAACAAACACTCTATTTATGCTGATGCACTTTGACAGTGAGCTGACTTTCTTCCGAAAAAAGTCACTTTTTGCCCAAAAAGTATCTCTGAATGACTTGAAATTTTACACAGTAGTAGTCAACGTCGCCCTGAACAAGGATCCGTTGAAAATATTCACATATCTCTTAAGGAATAATTGAAATGAATTTTTTTAAATGAGGAAACGATCCATTTGCCCTGATGCACTTTGCACGTGGTGGTTGAAAAAGCTTACAGCACCTGGTATTCCCAGGCGGTCTCCCATCCAAGTACTAACCAGGCCCGACCCTGCTTAGCTTCCGAGATCAGACGAGATCGGGCCTGTTCAGGGTGGTATGGCCGTAAGCTGAATAGTAGTCAACAAACACTCTATTTATGCTGATGCACTTTGACAGTGAGCTGACTTTCTTCCGAAAAAAGTCACTTTTTGCCCAAAAAGTATCTCTGAATGACTTGAAATTTTACACAGTAGTAGTCAACGTCGCCCTGAACAAGGATCCGTTGAAAATATTCACATATCTCTTAAGGAATAATTGAAATGAATTTTTTTAAATGAGGAAACGATCCATTTGCCCTGATGCACTTTGCACGTGGTGGTTGAAAAAGCTTACAGCACCTGGTATTCCCAGGCGGTCTCCCATCCAAGTACTAACCAGGCCCGACCCTGCTTAGCTTCCGAGATCAGACGAGATCGGGCCTGTTCAGGGTGGTATGGCCGTAAGCTGAATAGTAGTCAACAAACACTCTATTTATGCTGATGCACTTTGACAGTGAGCTGACTTTCTTCCGAAAAAACTCACTTTTTGCCCAAAAAGTATCTCTGAATGACTTGAAATTTTACACAGTAGTAGTCAACGTCGCCCTGAACAAGGATCCGTTGAAAATATTCACATATCTCTTAAGGAATAATTGAAATGATTTTTTTTAAATGAGGAAACGATCCATTTGCCCTGATGCACTTTGCACATGTGGTGGTTGAAAAAGCTTACAGCACCTGGTATTCCCAGGCGGTCTCCCATCCAAGTACTAACCGGGCCCGACCCTGCTTAGCTTCCGAGATCAGACGAGATCGGGCGTGTTCAGGGTGGTATGGCCGTAAGCGGAATAGTAGTCAACAAACACTCTATTTATGCTGATGCACTTTGACAGTGAGCTGACTTTGTTGCGAAAAAAGTCACTTTTTGCCCAAAAAGTATCTCTGAATGACTTGAAATTTTACACAGTAGTAGTCAACGTCGCCCTGAACAAGGATCCGTTGAAAATATTCACATATCTCTTAAGGAATAATTGAAATGAATTTTTTTAAATGAGGAAACGATCCATTTGCCCTGATGCACTTTGCACGTGGTGGTTGAAAAAGCTTACAGCACCTGGTATTCCCAGGCGGTCTCCCATCCAAGTACTAACCAGGCCCGACCCTGCTTAGCTTCCGAGATCAGACGAGATCGGGCGTGTTCAGGGTGGTATGGCCGTAAGCGGAATAGTAGTCAACAAACACTCTATTTATGCTGATGCACTTTGACAGTGAGCTGACTTTCTTCTGAAAAAACTCACTTTTTGCCCAAAAAGTATCTCTGAATGACTTGAAATTTTACACAGTAGTAGTCAACGTCGCCCTGAACAAGGATCCGTTGAAAATATTCACATATCTCTTAAGGAATAATTGAAATGATTTTTTTTAAATGAGGAAACGATCCATTTGCCCTGATGCACTTTGCACATGTGGTGGTTGAAAAAGCTTACAGCACCTGGTATTCCCAGGCGGTCTCCCATCCAAGTACTAACCGGGCCCGACCCTGCTTAGCTTCCGAGATCAGACGAGATCGGGCCTGTTCAGGGTGGTATGGCCGTAAGCTGAATAGTAGTCAACAAACACTCTATTTATGCTGATGCACTTTGACAGTGAGCTGACTTTCTTCCGAAAAAACTCACTTTTTGCCCAAAAAGTATCTCTGAATGACTTGAAATTTTACACAGTAGTAGTCAACGTCGCCCTGAACAAGGATCCGTTGAAAATATTCACATATCTCTTAAGGAATAATTGAAATGAATTTTTTTAAATGAGGAAACGATCCATTTGCCCTGATGCACTTTGCACGTGGTGGTTGAAAAAGCTTACAGCACCTGGTATTCCCAGGCGGTCTCCCATCCAAGTACTAACCAGGCCCGACCCTGCTTAGCTTCCGAGATCAGACGAGATCGGGCCTGTTCAGGGTGGTATGGCCGTAAGCTGAATAGTAGTCAACAAACACTCTATTTATGCTGATGCACTTTGACAGTGAGCTGACTTTCTTCCGAAAAAACTCACTTTTTGCCCAAAAAGTATCTCTGAATGACTTGAAATTTTACACAGTAGTAGTCAACGTCGCCCTGAACAAGGATCCGTTGAAAATATTCACATATCTCTTAAGGAATAATTGAAATGATTTTTTTTAAATGAGGAAACGATCCATTTGCCCTGATGCACTTTGCACATGTGGTGGTTGAAAAAGCTTACAGCACCTGGTATTCCCAGGCGGTCTCCCATCCAAGTACTAACCGGGCCCGACCCTGCTTAGCTTCCGAGATCAGACGAGATCGGGCGTGTTCAGGGTGGTATGGCCGTAAGCGGAATAGTAGTCAACAAACACTCTATTTATGCTGATGCACTTTGACAGTGAGCTGACTTTCTTCTGAAAAAAGTCACTTTTTGCCCAAAAAGTATCTCTGAATGACTTGAAATTTTACACAGTAGTAGTCAACGTCGCCCTGAACAAGGATCCGTTGAAAATATTCACATATCTCTTAAGGAATAATTGAAATGATTTTTTTTAAATGAGGAAACGATCCATTTGCCCTGATGCACTTTGCACATGTGGTGGTTGAAAAAGCTTACAGCACCTGGTATTCCCAGGCGGTCTCCCATCCAAGTACTAACCGGGCCCGACCCTGCTTAGCTTCCGAGATCAGACGAGATCGGGCCTGTTCAGGGTGGTATGGCCGTAAGCTGAATAGTAGTCAACAAACACTCTATTTATGCTGATGCACTTTGACAGTGAGCTGACTTTCTTCCGAAAAAAGTCACTTTTTGCCCAAAAAGTATCTCTGAATGACTTGAAATTTTACACAGTAGTAGTCAACGTCGCCCTGAACAAGGATCCGTTGAAAATATTCACATATCTCTTAAGGAATAATTGAAATGAATTTTTTTAAATGAGGAAACGATCCATTTGCCCTGATGCACTTTGCACGTGGTGGTTGAAAAAGCTTACAGCACCTGGTATTCCCAGGCGGTCTCCCATCCAAGTACTAACCAGGCCCGACCCTGCTTAGCTTCCGAGATCAGACGAGATCGGGCCTGTTCAGGGTGGTATGGCCGTAAGCTGAATAGTAGTCAACAAACACTCTATTTATGCTGATGCACTTTGACAGTGAGCTGACTTTGTTGCGAAAAAAGTCACTTTTTGCCCAAAAAGTATCTCTGAATGACTTGAAATTTTACACAGTAGTAGTCAACGTCGCCCTGAACAAGGATCCGTTGAAAATATTCACATATCTCTTAAGGAATAATTGAAATGAATTTTTTTAAATGAGGAAACGATCCATTTGCCCTGATGCACTTTGCACGTGGTGGTTGAAAAAGCTTACAGCACCTGGTATTCCCAGGCGGTCTCCCATCCAAGTACTAACCAGGCCCGACCCTGCTTAGCTTCCGAGATCAGACGAGATCGGGCGTGTTCAGGGTGGTATGGCCGTAAGCGGAATAGTAGTCAACAAACACTCTATTTATGCTGATGCACTTTGACAGTGA
>NC_139824.1:1255198-1290198 GCF_963457635.1 Microchirus variegatus
GAACAAGGATCCGTTGAAAATATTCACATATCTCTTAAGGAATAATTGAAATGATTTTTTTTAAATGAGGAAACGATCCATTTGCCCTGATGCACTTTGCACATGTGGTGGTTGAAAAAGCTTACAGCACCTGGTATTCCCAGGCGGTCTCCCATCCAAGTACTAACCGGGCCCGACCCTGCTTAGCTTCCGAGATCAGACGAGATCGGGCCTGTTCAGGGTGGTATGGCCGTAAGCTGAATAGTAGTCAACAAACACTCTATTTATGCTGATGCACTTTGACAGTGAGCTGACTTTGTTGCGAAAAAAGTCACTTTTTGCCCAAAAAGTATCTCTGAATGACTTTAAATTTTACACAGTAGTAGTCAACGTCGCCCTGAACAAGGATCCGTTGAAAATATTCACATATCTCTTAAGGAATAATTGAAATGATTTTTTTTAAATGAGGAAACGATCCATTTGCCCTGATGCACTTTGCACATGTGGTGGTTGAAAAAGCTTACAGCACCTGGTATTCCCAGGCGGTCTCCCATCCAAGTACTAACCGGGCCCGACCCTGCTTAGCTTCCGAGATCAGACGAGATCGGGCCTGTTCAGGGTGGTATGGCCGTAAGCTGAATAGTAGTCAACAAACACTCTATTTATGCTGATGCACTTTGACAGTGAGCTGACTTTCTTCCGAAAAAAGTCACTTTTTGCCCAAAAAGTATCTCTGAATGACTTGAAATTTTACACAGTAGTAGTCAACGTCGCCCTGAACAAGGATCCGTTGAAAATATTCACATATCTCTTAAGGAATAATTGAAATGATTTTTTTTAAATGAGGAAACGATCCATTTGCCCTGATGCACTTTGCACATGTGGTGGTTGAAAAAGCTTACAGCACCTGGTATTCCCAGGCGGTCTCCCATCCAAGTACTAACCGGGCCCGACCCTGCTTAGCTTCCGAGATCAGACGAGATCGGGCCTGTTCAGGGTGGTATGGCCGTAAGCTGAATAGTAGTCAACAAACACTCTATTTATGCTGATGCACTTTGACAGTGAGCTGACTTTGTTGCGAAAAAAGTCACTTTTTGCCCAAAAAGTATCTCTGAATGACTTTAAATTTTACACAGTAGTAGTCAACGTCGCCCTGAACAAGGATCCGTTGAAAATATTCACATATCTCTTAAGGAATAATTGAAATGATTTTTTTTAAATGAGGAAACGATCCATTTGCCCTGATGCACTTTGCACATGTGGTGGTTGAAAAAGCTTACAGCACCTGGTATTCCCAGGCGGTCTCCCATCCAAGTACTAACCGGGCCCGACCCTGCTTAGCTTCCGAGATCAGACGAGATCGGGCCTGTTCAGGGTGGTATGGCCGTAAGCTGAATAGTAGTCAACAAACACTCTATTTATGCTGATGCACTTTGACAGTGAGCTGACTTTCTTCCGAAAAAAGTCACTTTTTGCCCAAAAAGTATCTCTGAATGACTTGAAATTTTACACAGTAGTAGTCAACGTCGCCCTGAACAAGGATCCGTTGAAAATATTCACATATCTCTTAAGGAATAATTGAAATGATTTTTTTTAAATGAGGAAACGATCCATTTGCCCTGATGCACTTTGCACATGTGGTGGTTGAAAAAGCTTACAGCACCTGGTATTCCCAGGCGGTCTCCCATCCAAGTACTAACCGGGCCCGACCCTGCTTAGCTTCCGAGATCAGACGAGATCGGGCCTGTTCAGGGTGGTATGGCCGTAAGCTGAATAGTAGTCAACAAACACTCTATTTATGCTGATGCACTTTGACAGTGAGCTGACTTTCTTCCGAAAAAAGTCACTTTTTGCCCAAAAAGTATCTCTGAATGACTTGAAATTTTACACAGTAGTAGTCAACGTCGCCCTGAACAAGGATCCGTTGAAAATATTCACATATCTCTTAAGGAATAATTGAAATGATTTTTTTTAAATGAGGAAACGATCCATTTGCCCTGATGCACTTTGCACATGTGGTGGTTGAAAAAGCTTACAGCACCTGGTATTCCCAGGCGGTCTCCCATCCAAGTACTAACCAGGCCCGACCCTGCTTAGCTTCCGAGATCAGACGAGATCGGGCGTGTTCAGGGTGGTATGGCCGTAAGCGGAATAGTAGTCAACAAACACTCTATTTATGCTGATGCACTTTGACAGTGAGCTGACTTTGTTGCGAAAAAAGTCACTTTTTGCCCAAAAAGTATCTCTGAATGACTTGAAATTTTACACAGTAGTAGTCAACGTCGCCCTGAACAAGGATCCGTTGAAAATATTCACATATCTCTTAAGGAATAATTGAAATGATTTTTTTTAAATGAGGAAACGATCCATTTGCCCTGATGCACTTTGCACATGTGGTGGTTGAAAAAGCTTACAGCACCTGGTATTCCCAGGCGGTCTCCCATCCAAGTACTAACCGGGCCCGACCCTGCTTAGCTTCCGAGATCAGACGAGATCGGGCCTGTTCAGGGTGGTATGGCCGTAAGCTGAATAGTAGTCAACAAACACTCTATTTATGCTGATGCACTTTGACAGTGAGCTGACTTTCTTCCGAAAAAAGTCACTTTTTGCCCAAAAAGTATCTCTGAATGACTTGAAATTTTACACAGTAGTAGTCAACGTCGCCCTGAACAAGGATCCGTTGAAAATATTCACATATCTCTTAAGGAATAATTGAAATGATTTTTTTTAAATGAGGAAACGATCCATTTGCCCTGATGCACTTTGCACATGTGGTGGTTGAAAAAGCTTACAGCACCTGGTATTCCCAGGCGGTCTCCCATCCAAGTACTAACCAGGCCCGACCCTGCTTAGCTTCCGAGATCAGACGAGATCGGGCGTGTTCAGGGTGGTATGGCCGTAAGCGGAATAGTAGTCAACAAACACTCTATTTATGCTGATGCACTTTGACAGTGAGCTGACTTTGTTGCGAAAAAAGTCACTTTTTGCCCAAAAAGTATCTCTGAATGACTTGAAATTTTACACAGTAGTAGTCAACGTCGCCCTGAACAAGGATCCGTTGAAAATATTCACATATCTCTTAAGGAATAATTGAAATGATTTTTTTTAAATGAGGAAACGATCCATTTGCCCTGATGCACTTTGCACATGTGGTGGTTGAAAAAGCTTACAGCACCTGGTATTCCCAGGCGGTCTCCCATCCAAGTACTAACCGGGCCCGACCCTGCTTAGCTTCCGAGATCAGACGAGATCGGGCCTGTTCAGGGTGGTATGGCCGTAAGCTGAATAGTAGTCAACAAACACTCTATTTATGCTGATGCACTTTGACAGTGAGCTGACTTTCTTCCGAAAAAAGTCACTTTTTGCCCAAAAAGTATCTCTGAATGACTTGAAATTTTACACAGTAGTAGTCAACGTCGCCCTGAACAAGGATCCGTTGAAAATATTCACATATCTCTTAAGGAATAATTGAAATGATTTTTTTTAAATGAGGAAACGATCCATTTGCCCTGATGCACTTTGCACATGTGGTGGTTGAAAAAGCTTACAGCACCTGGTATTCCCAGGCGGTCTCCCATCCAAGTACTAACCAGGCCCGACCCTGCTTAGCTTCCGAGATCAGACGAGATCGGGCGTGTTCAGGGTGGTATGGCCGTAAGCGGAATAGTAGTCAACAAACACTCTATTTATGCTGATGCACTTTGACAGTGAGCTGACTTTGTTGCGAAAAAAGTCACTTTTTGCCCAAAAAGTATCTCTGAATGACTTGAAATTTTACACAGTAGTAGTCAACGTCGCCCTGAACAAGGATCCGTTGAAAATATTCACATATCTCTTAAGGAATAATTGAAATGAATTTTTTTAAATGAGGAAACGATCCATTTGCCCTGATGCACTTTGCACGTGGTGGTTGAAAAAGCTTACAGCACCTGGTATTCCCAGGCGGTCTCCCATCCAAGTACTAACCAGGCCCGACCCTGCTTAGCTTCCGAGATCAGACGAGATCGGGCTTGTTCAGGGTGGTATGGCCGTAAGCGGAATAGTAGTCAACAAACACTCTATTTATGCTGATGCACTTTGACAGTGAGCTGACTTTGTTGCGAAAAAAGTCACTTTTTGCCCAAAAAGTATCTCTGAATGACTTGAAATTTTACACAGTAGTAGTCAACGTCGCCCTGAACAAGGATCCGTTGAAAATATTCACATATCTCTTAAGGAATAATTGAAATGAATTTTTTTAAATGAGGAAACGATCCATTTGCCCTGATGCACTTTGCACGTGGTGGTTGAAAAAGCTTACAGCACCTGGTATTCCCAGGCGATCTCCCATCCAAGTACTAACCAGGCCCGACCCTGCTTAGCTTCCGAGATCAGACGAGATCGGGCGTGTTCAGGGTGGTATGGCCGTAAGCGGAATAGTAGTCAACAAACACTCTATTTATGCTGATGCACTTTGACAGTGAGCTGACTTTCTTCCGAAAAAACTCACTTTTTGCCCAAAAAGTATCTCTGAATGACTTGAAATTTTACACAGTAGTAGTCAACGTCGCCCTGAACAAGGATCCGTTGAAAATATTCACATATCTCTTAAGGAATAATTGAAATGATTTTTTTTAAATGAGGAAACGATCCATTTGCCCTGATGCACTTTGCACATGTGGTGGTTGAAAAAGCTTACAGCACCTGGTATTCCCAGGCGGTCTCCCATCCAAGTACTAACCAGGCCCGACCCTGCTTAGCTTCCGAGATCAGACGAGATCGGGCGTGTTCAGGGTGGTATGGCCGTAAGCGGAATAGTAGTCAACAAACACTCTATTTATGCTGATGCACTTTGACAGTGAGCTGACTTTGTTGCGAAAAAAGTCACTTTTTGCCCAAAAAGTATCTCTGAATGACTTGAAATTTTACACAGTAGTAGTCAACGTCGCCCTGAACAAGGATCCGTTGAAAATATTCACATATCTCTTAAGGAATAATTGAAATGATTTTTTTTAAATGAGGAAACGATCCATTTGCCCTGATGCACTTTGCACATGTGGTGGTTGAAAAAGCTTACAGCACCTGGTATTCCCAGGCGGTCTCCCATCCAAGTACTAACCGGGCCCGACCCTGCTTAGCTTCCGAGATCAGACGAGATCGGGCCTGTTCAGGGTGGTATGGCCGTAAGCTGAATAGTAGTCAACAAACACTCTATTTATGCTGATGCACTTTGACAGTGAGCTGACTTTCTTCCGAAAAAAGTCACTTTTTGCCCAAAAAGTATCTCTGAATGACTTGAAATTTTACACAGTAGTAGTCAACGTCGCCCTGAACAAGGATCCGTTGAAAATATTCACATATCTCTTAAGGAATAATTGAAATGATTTTTTTTAAATGAGGAAACGATCCATTTGCCCTGATGCACTTTGCACATGTGGTGGTTGAAAAAGCTTACAGCACCTGGTATTCCCAGGCGGTCTCCCATCCAAGTACTAACCAGGCCCGACCCTGCTTAGCTTCCGAGATCAGACGAGATCGGGCGTGTTCAGGGTGGTATGGCCGTAAGCGGAATAGTAGTCAACAAACACTCTATTTATGCTGATGCACTTTGACAGTGAGCTGACTTTGTTGCGAAAAAAGTCACTTTTTGCCCAAAAAGTATCTCTGAATGACTTGAAATTTTACACAGTAGTAGTCAACGTCGCCCTGAACAAGGATCCGTTGAAAATATTCACATATCTCTTAAGGAATAATTGAAATGAATTTTTTTAAATGAGGAAACGATCCATTTGCCCTGATGCACTTTGCACGTGGTGGTTGAAAAAGCTTACAGCACCTGGTATTCCCAGGCGGTCTCCCATCCAAGTACTAAACAGGCCCGACCCTGCTTAGCTTCCGAGATCAGACGAGATCGGGCTTGTTCAGGGTGGTATGGCCGTAAGCGGAATAGTAGTCAACAAACACTCTATTTATGCTGATGCACTTTGACAGTGAGCTGACTTTGTTGCGAAAAAAGTCACTTTTTGCCCAAAAAGTATCTCTGAATGACTTGAAATTTTACACAGTAGTAGTCAACGTCGCCCTGAACAAGGATCCGTTGAAAATATTCACATATCTCTTAAGGAATAATTGAAATGAATTTTTTTAAATGAGGAAACGATCCATTTGCCCTGATGCACTTTGCACGTGGTGGTTGAAAAAGCTTACAGCACCTGGTATTCCCAGGCGATCTCCCATCCAAGTACTAACCAGGCCCGACCCTGCTTAGCTTCCGAGATCAGACGAGATCGGGCGTGTTCAGGGTGGTATGGCCGTAAGCGGAATAGTAGTCAACAAACACTCTATTTATGCTGATGCACTTTGACAGTGAGCTGACTTTGTTGCGAAAAAAGTCACTTTTTGCCCAAAAAGTATCTCTGAATGACTTGAAATTTTACACAGTAGTAGTCAACGTCGCCCTGAACAAGGATCCGTTGAAAATATTCACATATCTCTTAAGGAATAATTGAAATGAATTTTTTTAAATGAGGAAACGATCCATTTGCCCTGATGCACTTTGCACGTGGTGGTTGAAAAAGCTTACAGCACCTGGTATTCCCAGGCGATCTCCCATCCAAGTACTAACCAGGCCCGACCCTGCTTAGCTTCCGAGATCAGACGAGATCGGGCGTGTTCAGGGTGGTATGGCCGTAAGCGGAATAGTAGTCAACAAACACTCTATTTATGCTGATGCACTTTGACAGTGAGCTGACTTTGTTGCGAAAAAAGTCACTTTTTGCCCAAAAAGTATCTCTGAATGACTTGAAATTTTACACAGTAGTAGTCAACGTCGCCCTGAACAAGGATCCGTTGAAAATATTCACATATCTCTTAAGGAATAATTGAAATGATTTTTTTTAAATGAGGAAACGATCCATTTGCCCTGATGCACTTTGCACATGTGGTGGTTGAAAAAGCTTACAGCACCTGGTATTCCCAGGCGGTCTCCCATCCAAGTACTAACCGGGCCCGACCCTGCTTAGCTTCCGAGATCAGACGAGATCGGGCCTGTTCAGGGTGGTATGGCCGTAAGCTGAATAGTAGTCAACAAACACTCTATTTATGCTGATGCACTTTGACAGTGAGCTGACTTTCTTCCGAAAAAAGTCACTTTTTGCCCAAAAAGTATCTCTGAATGACTTGAAATTTTACACAGTAGTAGTCAACGTCGCCCTGAACAAGGATCCGTTGAAAATATTCACATATCTCTTAAGGAATAATTGAAATGATTTTTTTTAAATGAGGAAACGATCCATTTGCCCTGATGCACTTTGCACATGTGGTGGTTGAAAAAGCTTACAGCACCTGGTATTCCCAGGCGGTCTCCCATCCAAGTACTAACCAGGCCCGACCCTGCTTAGCTTCCGAGATCAGACGAGATCGGGCGTGTTCAGGGTGGTATGGCCGTAAGCGGAATAGTAGTCAACAAACACTCTATTTATGCTGATGCACTTTGACAGTGAGCTGACTTTGTTGCGAAAAAAGTCACTTTTTGCCCAAAAAGTATCTCTGAATGACTTGAAATTTTACACAGTAGTAGTCAACGTCGCCCTGAACAAGGATCCGTTGAAAATATTCACATATCTCTTAAGGAATAATTGAAATGAATTTTTTTAAATGAGGAAACGATCCATTTGCCCTGATGCACTTTGCACGTGGTGGTTGAAAAAGCTTACAGCACCTGGTATTCCCAGGCGATCTCCCATCCAAGTACTAACCAGGCCCGACCCTGCTTAGCTTCCGAGATCAGACGAGATCGGGCGTGTTCAGGGTGGTATGGCCGTAAGCGGAATAGTAGTCAACAAACACTCTATTTATGCTGATGCACTTTGACAGTGAGCTGACTTTGTTGCGAAAAAAGTCACTTTTTGCCCAAAAAGTATCTCTGAATGACTTGAAATTTTACACAGTAGTAGTCAACGTCGCCCTGAACAAGGATCCGTTGAAAATATTCACATATCTCTTAAGGAATAATTGAAATGATTTTTTTTAAATGAGGAAACGATCCATTTGCCCTGATGCACTTTGCACATGTGGTGGTTGAAAAAGCTTACAGCACCTGGTATTCCCAGGCGGTCTCCCATCCAAGTACTAACCAGGCCCGACCCTGCTTAGCTTCCGAGATCAGACGAGATCGGGCGTGTTCAGGGTGGTATGGCCGTAAGCGGAATAGTAGTCAACAAACACTCTATTTATGCTGATGCACTTTGACAGTGAGCTGACTTTGTTGCGAAAAAAGTCACTTTTTGCCCAAAAAGTATCTCTGAATGACTTGAAATTTTACACAGTAGTAGTCAACGTCGCCCTGAACAAGGATCCGTTGAAAATATTCACATATCTCTTAAGGAATAATTGAAATGAATTTTTTTAAATGAGGAAACGATCCATTTGCCCTGATGCACTTTGCACGTGGTGGTTGAAAAAGCTTACAGCACCTGGTATTCCCAGGCGGTCTCCCATCCAAGTACTAACCAGGCCCGACCCTGCTTAGCTTCCGAGATCAGACGAGATCGGGCTTGTTCAGGGTGGTATGGCCGTAAGCGGAATAGTAGTCAACAAACACTCTATTTATGCTGATGCACTTTGACAGTGAGCTGACTTTGTTGCGAAAAAAGTCACTTTTTGCCCAAAAAGTATCTCTGAATGACTTGAAATTTTACACAGTAGTAGTCAACGTCGCCCTGAACAAGGATCCGTTGAAAATATTCACATATCTCTTAAGGAATAATTGAAATGAATTTTTTTAAATGAGGAAACGATCCATTTGCCCTGATGCACTTTGCACGTGGTGGTTGAAAAAGCTTACAGCACCTGGTATTCCCAGGCGATCTCCCATCCAAGTACTAACCAGGCCCGACCCTGCTTAGCTTCCGAGATCAGACGAGATCGGGCGTGTTCAGGGTGGTATGGCCGTAAGCGGAATAGTAGTCAACAAACACTCTATTTATGCTGATGCACTTTGACAGTGAGCTGACTTTCTTCCGAAAAAACTCACTTTTTGCCCAAAAAGTATCTCTGAATGACTTGAAATTTTACACAGTAGTAGTCAACGTCGCCCTGAACAAGGATCCGTTGAAAATATTCACATATCTCTTAAGGAATAATTGAAATGATTTTTTTTAAATGAGGAAACGATCCATTTGCCCTGATGCACTTTGCACATGTGGTGGTTGAAAAAGCTTACAGCACCTGGTATTCCCAGGCGGTCTCCCATCCAAGTACTAACCAGGCCCGACCCTGCTTAGCTTCCGAGATCAGACGAGATCGGGCGTGTTCAGGGTGGTATGGCCGTAAGCGGAATAGTAGTCAACAAACACTCTATTTATGCTGATGCACTTTGACAGTGAGCTGACTTTGTTGCGAAAAAAGTCACTTTTTGCCCAAAAAGTATCTCTGAATGACTTGAAATTTTACACAGTAGTAGTCAACGTCGCCCTGAACAAGGATCCGTTGAAAATATTCACATATCTCTTAAGGAATAATTGAAATGATTTTTTTTAAATGAGGAAACGATCCATTTGCCCTGATGCACTTTGCACATGTGGTGGTTGAAAAAGCTTACAGCACCTGGTATTCCCAGGCGGTCTCCCATCCAAGTACTAACCGGGCCCGACCCTGCTTAGCTTCCGAGATCAGACGAGATCGGGCCTGTTCAGGGTGGTATGGCCGTAAGCTGAATAGTAGTCAACAAACACTCTATTTATGCTGATGCACTTTGACAGTGAGCTGACTTTCTTCCGAAAAAAGTCACTTTTTGCCCAAAAAGTATCTCTGAATGACTTGAAATTTTACACAGTAGTAGTCAACGTCGCCCTGAACAAGGATCCGTTGAAAATATTCACATATCTCTTAAGGAATAATTGAAATGATTTTTTTTAAATGAGGAAACGATCCATTTGCCCTGATGCACTTTGCACATGTGGTGGTTGAAAAAGCTTACAGCACCTGGTATTCCCAGGCGGTCTCCCATCCAAGTACTAACCAGGCCCGACCCTGCTTAGCTTCCGAGATCAGACGAGATCGGGCGTGTTCAGGGTGGTATGGCCGTAAGCGGAATAGTAGTCAACAAACACTCTATTTATGCTGATGCACTTTGACAGTGAGCTGACTTTGTTGCGAAAAAAGTCACTTTTTGCCCAAAAAGTATCTCTGAATGACTTGAAATTTTACACAGTAGTAGTCAACGTCGCCCTGAACAAGGATCCGTTGAAAATATTCACATATCTCTTAAGGAATAATTGAAATGATTTTTTTTAAATGAGGAAACGATCCATTTGCCCTGATGCACTTTGCACATGTGGTGGTTGAAAAAGCTTACAGCACCTGGTATTCCCAGGCGGTCTCCCATCCAAGTACTAACCGGGCCCGACCCTGCTTAGCTTCCGAGATCAGACGAGATCGGGCCTGTTCAGGGTGGTATGGCCGTAAGCTGAATAGTAGTCAACAAACACTCTATTTATGCTGATGCACTTTGACAGTGAGCTGACTTTCTTCCGAAAAAAGTCACTTTTTGCCCAAAAAGTATCTCTGAATGACTTGAAATTTTACACAGTAGTAGTCAACGTCGCCCTGAACAAGGATCCGTTGAAAATATTCACATATCTCTTAAGGAATAATTGAAATGATTTTTTTTAAATGAGGAAACGATCCATTTGCCCTGATGCACTTTGCACATGTGGTGGTTGAAAAAGCTTACAGCACCTGGTATTCCCAGGCGGTCTCCCATCCAAGTACTAACCAGGCCCGACCCTGCTTAGCTTCCGAGATCAGACGAGATCGGGCGTGTTCAGGGTGGTATGGCCGTAAGCGGAATAGTAGTCAACAAACACTCTATTTATGCTGATGCACTTTGACAGTGAGCTGACTTTGTTGCGAAAAAAGTCACTTTTTGCCCAAAAAGTATCTCTGAATGACTTGAAATTTTACACAGTAGTAGTCAACGTCGCCCTGAACAAGGATCCGTTGAAAATATTCACATATCTCTTAAGGAATAATTGAAATGAATTTTTTTAAATGAGGAAACGATCCATTTGCCCTGATGCACTTTGCACGTGGTGGTTGAAAAAGCTTACAGCACCTGGTATTCCCAGGCGGTCTCCCATCCAAGTACTAACCAGGCCCGACCCTGCTTAGCTTCCGAGATCAGACGAGATCGGGCTTGTTCAGGGTGGTATGGCCGTAAGCGGAATAGTAGTCAACAAACACTCTATTTATGCTGATGCACTTTGACAGTGAGCTGACTTTGTTGCGAAAAAAGTCACTTTTTGCCCAAAAAGTATCTCTGAATGACTTGAAATTTTACACAGTAGTAGTCAACGTCGCCCTGAACAAGGATCCGTTGAAAATATTCACATATCTCTTAAGGAATAATTGAAATGAATTTTTTTAAATGAGGAAACGATCCATTTGCCCTGATGCACTTTGCACGTGGTGGTTGAAAAAGCTTACAGCACCTGGTATTCCCAGGCGATCTCCCATCCAAGTACTAACCAGGCCCGACCCTGCTTAGCTTCCGAGATCAGACGAGATCGGGCGTGTTCAGGGTGGTATGGCCGTAAGCGGAATAGTAGTCAACAAACACTCTATTTATGCTGATGCACTTTGACAGTGAGCTGACTTTGTTGCGAAAAAAGTCACTTTTTGCCCAAAAAGTATCTCTGAATGACTTGAAATTTTACACAGTAGTAGTCAACGTCGCCCTGAACAAGGATCCGTTGAAAATATTCACATATCTCTTAAGGAATAATTGAAATGAATTTTTTTAAATGAGGAAACGATCCATTTGCCCTGATGCACTTTGCACGTGGTGGTTGAAAAAGCTTACAGCACCTGGTATTCCCAGGCGATCTCCCATCCAAGTACTAACCAGGCCCGACCCTGCTTAGCTTCCGAGATCAGACGAGATCGGGCGTGTTCAGGGTGGTATGGCCGTAAGCGGAATAGTAGTCAACAAACACTCTATTTATGCTGATGCACTTTGACAGTGAGCTGACTTTGTTGCGAAAAAAGTCACTTTTTGCCCAAAAAGTATCTCTGAATGACTTGAAATTTTACACAGTAGTAGTCAACGTCGCCCTGAACAAGGATCCGTTGAAAATATTCACATATCTCTTAAGGAATAATTGAAATGATTTTTTTTAAATGAGGAAACGATCCATTTGCCCTGATGCACTTTGCACATGTGGTGGTTGAAAAAGCTTACAGCACCTGGTATTCCCAGGCGGTCTCCCATCCAAGTACTAACCGGGCCCGACCCTGCTTAGCTTCCGAGATCAGACGAGATCGGGCCTGTTCAGGGTGGTATGGCCGTAAGCTGAATAGTAGTCAACAAACACTCTATTTATGCTGATGCACTTTGACAGTGAGCTGACTTTCTTCCGAAAAAAGTCACTTTTTGCCCAAAAAGTATCTCTGAATGACTTGAAATTTTACACAGTAGTAGTCAACGTCGCCCTGAACAAGGATCCGTTGAAAATATTCACATATCTCTTAAGGAATAATTGAAATGATTTTTTTTAAATGAGGAAACGATCCATTTGCCCTGATGCACTTTGCACATGTGGTGGTTGAAAAAGCTTACAGCACCTGGTATTCCCAGGCGGTCTCCCATCCAAGTACTAACCAGGCCCGACCCTGCTTAGCTTCCGAGATCAGACGAGATCGGGCGTGTTCAGGGTGGTATGGCCGTAAGCGGAATAGTAGTCAACAAACACTCTATTTATGCTGATGCACTTTGACAGTGAGCTGACTTTGTTGCGAAAAAAGTCACTTTTTGCCCAAAAAGTATCTCTGAATGACTTGAAATTTTACACAGTAGTAGTCAACGTCGCCCTGAACAAGGATCCGTTGAAAATATTCACATATCTCTTAAGGAATAATTGAAATGAATTTTTTTAAATGAGGAAACGATCCATTTGCCCTGATGCACTTTGCACGTGGTGGTTGAAAAAGCTTACAGCACCTGGTATTCCCAGGCGATCTCCCATCCAAGTACTAACCAGGCCCGACCCTGCTTAGCTTCCGAGATCAGACGAGATCGGGCGTGTTCAGGGTGGTATGGCCGTAAGCGGAATAGTAGTCAACAAACACTCTATTTATGCTGATGCACTTTGACAGTGAGCTGACTTTGTTGCGAAAAAAGTCACTTTTTGCCCAAAAAGTATCTCTGAATGACTTGAAATTTTACACAGTAGTAGTCAACGTCGCCCTGAACAAGGATCCGTTGAAAATATTCACATATCTCTTAAGGAATAATTGAAATGATTTTTTTTAAATGAGGAAACGATCCATTTGCCCTGATGCACTTTGCACATGTGGTGGTTGAAAAAGCTTACAGCACCTGGTATTCCCAGGCGGTCTCCCATCCAAGTACTAACCAGGCCCGACCCTGCTTAGCTTCCGAGATCAGACGAGATCGGGCGTGTTCAGGGTGGTATGGCCGTAAGCGGAATAGTAGTCAACAAACACTCTATTTATGCTGATGCACTTTGACAGTGAGCTGACTTTGTTGCGAAAAAAGTCACTTTTTGCCCAAAAAGTATCTCTGAATGACTTGAAATTTTACACAGTAGTAGTCAACGTCGCCCTGAACAAGGATCCGTTGAAAATATTCACATATCTCTTAAGGAATAATTGAAATGAATTTTTTTAAATGAGGAAACGATCCATTTGCCCTGATGCACTTTGCACGTGGTGGTTGAAAAAGCTTACAGCACCTGGTATTCCCAGGCGGTCTCCCATCCAAGTACTAACCGGGCCCGACCCTGCTTAGCTTCCGAGATCAGACGAGATCGGGCGTGTTCAGGGTGGTATGGCCGTAAGCGGAATAGTAGTCAACAAACACTCTATTTATGCTGATGCACTTTGACAGTGAGCTGACTTTGTTGCGAAAAAAGTCACTTTTTGCCCAAAAAGTATCTCTGAATGACTTGAAATTTTACACAGTAGTAGTCAACGTCGCCCTGAACAAGGATCCGTTGAAAATATTCACATATCTCTTAAGGAATAATTGAAATGATTTTTTTTAAATGAGGAAACGATCCATTTGCCCTGATGCACTTTGCACATGTGGTGGTTGAAAAAGCTTACAGCACCTGGTATTCCCAGGCGGTCTCCCATCCAAGTACTAACCGGGCCCGACCCTGCTTAGCTTCCGAGATCAGACGAGATCGGGCCTGTTCAGGGTGGTATGGCCGTAAGCTGAATAGTAGTCAACAAACACTCTATTTATGCTGATGCACTTTGACAGTGAGCTGACTTTGTTGCGAAAAAAGTCACTTTTTGCCCAAAAAGTATCTCTGAATGACTTGAAATTTTACACAGTAGTAGTCAACGTCGCCCTGAACAAGGATCCGTTGAAAATATTCACATATCTCTTAAGGAATAATTGAAATGAATTTTTTTAAATGAGGAAACGATCCATTTGCCCTGATGCACTTTGCACGTGGTGGTTGAAAAAGCTTACAGCACCTGGTATTCCCAGGCGGTCTCCCATCCAAGTACTAACCAGGCCCGACCCTGCTTAGCTTCCGAGATCAGACGAGATCGGGCTTGTTCAGGGTGGTATGGCCGTAAGCGGAATAGTAGTCAACAAACACTCTATTTATGCTGATGCACTTTGACAGTGAGCTGACTTTGTTGCGAAAAAAGTCACTTTTTGCCCAAAAAGTATCTCTGAATGACTTGAAATTTTACACAGTAGTAGTCAACGTCGCCCTGAACAAGGATCCGTTGAAAATATTCACATATCTCTTAAGGAATAATTGAAATGAATTTTTTTAAATGAGGAAACGATCCATTTGCCCTGATGCACTTTGCACGTGGTGGTTGAAAAAGCTTACAGCACCTGGTATTCCCAGGCGATCTCCCATCCAAGTACTAACCAGGCCCGACCCTGCTTAGCTTCCGAGATCAGACGAGATCGGGCGTGTTCAGGGTGGTATGGCCGTAAGCGGAATAGTAGTCAACAAACACTCTATTTATGCTGATGCACTTTGACAGTGAGCTGACTTTGTTGCGAAAAAAGTCACTTTTTGCCCAAAAAGTATCTCTGAATGACTTGAAATTTTACACAGTAGTAGTCAACGTCGCCCTGAACAAGGATCCGTTGAAAATATTCACATATCTCTTAAGGAATAATTGAAATGAATTTTTTTAAATGAGGAAACGATCCATTTGCCCTGATGCACTTTGCACGTGGTGGTTGAAAAAGCTTACAGCACCTGGTATTCCCAGGCGATCTCCCATCCAAGTACTAACCAGGCCCGACCCTGCTTAGCTTCCGAGATCAGACGAGATCGGGCGTGTTCAGGGTGGTATGGCCGTAAGCGGAATAGTAGTCAACAAACACTCTATTTATGCTGATGCACTTTGACAGTGAGCTGACTTTGTTGCGAAAAAAGTCACTTTTTGCCCAAAAAGTATCTCTGAATGACTTGAAATTTTACACAGTAGTAGTCAACGTCGCCCTGAACAAGGATCCGTTGAAAATATTCACATATCTCTTAAGGAATAATTGAAATGATTTTTTTTAAATGAGGAAACGATCCATTTGCCCTGATGCACTTTGCACATGTGGTGGTTGAAAAAGCTTACAGCACCTGGTATTCCCAGGCGGTCTCCCATCCAAGTACTAACCGGGCCCGACCCTGCTTAGCTTCCGAGATCAGACGAGATCGGGCCTGTTCAGGGTGGTATGGCCGTAAGCTGAATAGTAGTCAACAAACACTCTATTTATGCTGATGCACTTTGACAGTGAGCTGACTTTCTTCCGAAAAAAGTCACTTTTTGCCCAAAAAGTATCTCTGAATGACTTGAAATTTTACACAGTAGTAGTCAACGTCGCCCTGAACAAGGATCCGTTGAAAATATTCACATATCTCTTAAGGAATAATTGAAATGATTTTTTTTAAATGAGGAAACGATCCATTTGCCCTGATGCACTTTGCACATGTGGTGGTTGAAAAAGCTTACAGCACCTGGTATTCCCAGGCGGTCTCCCATCCAAGTACTAACCAGGCCCGACCCTGCTTAGCTTCCGAGATCAGACGAGATCGGGCGTGTTCAGGGTGGTATGGCCGTAAGCGGAATAGTAGTCAACAAACACTCTATTTATGCTGATGCACTTTGACAGTGAGCTGACTTTGTTGCGAAAAAAGTCACTTTTTGCCCAAAAAGTATCTCTGAATGACTTGAAATTTTACACAGTAGTAGTCAACGTCGCCCTGAACAAGGATCCGTTGAAAATATTCACATATCTCTTAAGGAATAATTGAAATGAATTTTTTTAAATGAGGAAACGATCCATTTGCCCTGATGCACTTTGCACGTGGTGGTTGAAAAAGCTTACAGCACCTGGTATTCCCAGGCGATCTCCCATCCAAGTACTAACCAGGCCCGACCCTGCTTAGCTTCCGAGATCAGACGAGATCGGGCGTGTTCAGGGTGGTATGGCCGTAAGCGGAATAGTAGTCAACAAACACTCTATTTATGCTGATGCACTTTGACAGTGAGCTGACTTTGTTGCGAAAAAAGTCACTTTTTGCCCAAAAAGTATCTCTGAATGACTTGAAATTTTACACAGTAGTAGTCAACGTCGCCCTGAACAAGGATCCGTTGAAAATATTCACATATCTCTTAAGGAATAATTGAAATGAATTTTTTTAAATGAGGAAACGATCCATTTGCCCTGATGCACTTTGCACGTGGTGGTTGAAAAAGCTTACAGCACCTGGTATTCCCAGGCGATCTCCCATCCAAGTACTAACCAGGCCCGACCCTGCTTAGCTTCCGAGATCAGACGAGATCGGGCGTGTTCAGGGTGGTATGGCCGTAAGCGGAATAGTAGTCAACAAACACTCTATTTATGCTGATGCACTTTGACAGTGAGCTGACTTTGTTGCGAAAAAAGTCACTTTTTGCCCAAAAAGTATCTCTGAATGACTTGAAATTTTACACAGTAGTAGTCAACGTCGCCCTGAACAAGGATCCGTTGAAAATATTCACATATCTCTTAAGGAATAATTGAAATGATTTTTTTTAAATGAGGAAACGATCCATTTGCCCTGATGCACTTTGCACATGTGGTGGTTGAAAAAGCTTACAGCACCTGGTATTCCCAGGCGGTCTCCCATCCAAGTACTAACCGGGCCCGACCCTGCTTAGCTTCCGAGATCAGACGAGATCGGGCCTGTTCAGGGTGGTATGGCCGTAAGCTGAATAGTAGTCAACAAACACTCTATTTATGCTGATGCACTTTGACAGTGAGCTGACTTTCTTCCGAAAAAAGTCACTTTTTGCCCAAAAAGTATCTCTGAATGACTTGAAATTTTACACAGTAGTAGTCAACGTCGCCCTGAACAAGGATCCGTTGAAAATATTCACATATCTCTTAAGGAATAATTGAAATGATTTTTTTTAAATGAGGAAACGATCCATTTGCCCTGATGCACTTTGCACATGTGGTGGTTGAAAAAGCTTACAGCACCTGGTATTCCCAGGCGGTCTCCCATCCAAGTACTAACCAGGCCCGACCCTGCTTAGCTTCCGAGATCAGACGAGATCGGGCGTGTTCAGGGTGGTATGGCCGTAAGCGGAATAGTAGTCAACAAACACTCTATTTATGCTGATGCACTTTGACAGTGAGCTGACTTTGTTGCGAAAAAAGTCACTTTTTGCCCAAAAAGTATCTCTGAATGACTTGAAATTTTACACAGTAGTAGTCAACGTCGCCCTGAACAAGGATCCGTTGAAAATATTCACATATCTCTTAAGGAATAATTGAAATGAATTTTTTTAAATGAGGAAACGATCCATTTGCCCTGATGCACTTTGCACGTGGTGGTTGAAAAAGCTTACAGCACCTGGTATTCCCAGGCGATCTCCCATCCAAGTACTAACCAGGCCCGACCCTGCTTAGCTTCCGAGATCAGACGAGATCGGGCGTGTTCAGGGTGGTATGGCCGTAAGCGGAATAGTAGTCAACAAACACTCTATTTATGCTGATGCACTTTGACAGTGAGCTGACTTTGTTGCGAAAAAAGTCACTTTTTGCCCAAAAAGTATCTCTGAATGACTTGAAATTTTACACAGTAGTAGTCAACGTCGCCCTGAACAAGGATCCGTTGAAAATATTCACATATCTCTTAAGGAATAATTGAAATGATTTTTTTTAAATGAGGAAACGATCCATTTGCCCTGATGCACTTTGCACGTGGTGGTTGAAAAAGCTTACAGCACCTGGTATTCCCAGGCGATCTCCCATCCAAGTACTAACCAGGCCCGACCCTGCTTAGCTTCCGAGATCAGACGAGATCGGGCGTGTTCAGGGTGGTATGGCCGTAAGCGGAATAGTAGTCAACAAACACTCTATTTATGCTGATGCACTTTGACAGTGAGCTGACTTTGTTGCGAAAAAAGTCACTTTTTGCCCAAAAAGTATCTCTGAATGACTTGAAATTTTACACAGTAGTAGTCAACGTCGCCCTGAACAAGGATCCGTTGAAAATATTCACATATCTCTTAAGGAATAATTGAAATGATTTTTTTTAAATGAGGAAACGATCCATTTGCCCTGATGCACTTTGCACATGTGGTGGTTGAAAAAGCTTACAGCACCTGGTATTCCCAGGCGGTCTCCCATCCAAGTACTAACCAGGCCCGACCCTGCTTAGCTTCCGAGATCAGACGAGATCGGGCGTGTTCAGGGTGGTATGGCCGTAAGCGGAATAGTAGTCAACAAACACTCTATTTATGCTGATGCACTTTGACAGTGAGCTGACTTTGTTGCGAAAAAAGTCACTTTTTGCCCAAAAAGTATCTCTGAATGACTTGAAATTTTACACAGTAGTAGTCAACGTCGCCCTGAACAAGGATCCGTTGAAAATATTCACATATCTCTTAAGGAATAATTGAAATGATTTTTTTTAAATGAGGAAACGATCCATTTGCCCTGATGCACTTTGCACATGTGGTGGTTGAAAAAGCTTACAGCACCTGGTATTCCCAGGCGGTCTCCCATCCAAGTACTAACCGGGCCCGACCCTGCTTAGCTTCCGAGATCAGACGAGATCGGGCCTGTTCAGGGTGGTATGGCCGTAAGCTGAATAGTAGTCAACAAACACTCTATTTATGCTGATGCACTTTGACAGTGAGCTGACTTTCTTCCGAAAAAAGTCACTTTTTGCCCAAAAAGTATCTCTGAATGACTTGAAATTTTACACAGTAGTAGTCAACGTCGCCCTGAACAAGGATCCGTTGAAAATATTCACATATCTCTTAAGGAATAATTGAAATGATTTTTTTTAAATGAGGAAACGATCCATTTGCCCTGATGCACTTTGCACATGTGGTGGTTGAAAAAGCTTACAGCACCTGGTATTCCCAGGCGGTCTCCCATCCAAGTACTAACCAGGCCCGACCCTGCTTAGCTTCCGAGATCAGACGAGATCGGGCGTGTTCAGGGTGGTATGGCCGTAAGCGGAATAGTAGTCAACAAACACTCTATTTATGCTGATGCACTTTGACAGTGAGCTGACTTTGTTGCGAAAAAAGTCACTTTTTGCCCAAAAAGTATCTCTGAATGACTTGAAATTTTACACAGTAGTAGTCAACGTCGCCCTGAACAAGGATCCGTTGAAAATATTCACATATCTCTTAAGGAATAATTGAAATGAATTTTTTTAAATGAGGAAACGATCCATTTGCCCTGATGCACTTTGCACGTGGTGGTTGAAAAAGCTTACAGCACCTGGTATTCCCAGGCGGTCTCCCATCCAAGTACTAACCAGGCCCGACCCTGCTTAGCTTCCGAGATCAGACGAGATCGGGCTTGTTCAGGGTGGTATGGCCGTAAGCGGAATAGTAGTCAACAAACACTCTATTTATGCTGATGCACTTTGACAGTGAGCTGACTTTGTTGCGAAAAAAGTCACTTTTTGCCCAAAAAGTATCTCTGAATGACTTGAAATTTTACACAGTAGTAGTCAACGTCGCCCTGAACAAGGATCCGTTGAAAATATTCACATATCTCTTAAGGAATAATTGAAATGAATTTTTTTAAATGAGGAAACGATCCATTTGCCCTGATGCACTTTGCACGTGGTGGTTGAAAAAAGCTTACAGCACCTGGTATTCCCAGGCGATCTCCCATCCAAGTACTAACCAGGCCCGACCCTGCTTAGCTTCCGAGATCAGACGAGATCGGGCCTGTTCAGGGTGGTATGGCCGTAAGCTGAATAGTAGTCAACAAACACTCTATTTATGCTGATGCACTTTGACAGTGAGCTGACTTTCTTCCGAAAAAAGTCACTTTTTGCCCAAAAAGTATCTCTGAATGACTTGAAATTTTACACAGTAGTAGTCAACGTCGCCCTGAACAAGGATCCGTTGAAAATATTCACATATCTCTTAAGGAATAATTGAAATGAATTTTTTTAAATGAGGAAACGATCCATTTGCCCTGATGCACTTTGCACGTGGTGGTTGAAAAAGCTTACAGCACCTGGTATTCCCAGGCGGTCTCCCATCCAAGTACTAACCAGGCCCGACCCTGCTTAGCTTCCGAGATCAGACGAGATCGGGCGTGTTCAGGGTGGTATGGCCGTAAGCGGAATAGTAGTCAACAAACACTCTATTTATGCTGATGCACTTTGACAGTGAGCTGACTTTGTTGCGAAAAAAGTCACTTTTTGCCCAAAAAGTATCTCTGAATGACTTGAAATTTTACACAGTAGTAGTCAACGTCGCCCTGAACAAGGATCCGTTGAAAATATTCACATATCTCTTAAGGAATAATTGAAATGATTTTTTTTAAATGAGGAAACGATCCATTTGCCCTGATGCACTTTGCACATGTGGTGGTTGAAAAAGCTTACAGCACCTGGTATTCCCAGGCGGTCTCCCATCCAAGTACTAACCAGGCCCGACCCTGCTTAGCTTCCGAGATCAGACGAGATCGGGCGTGTTCAGGGTGGTATGGCCGTAAGCGAAATAGTAGTCAACAAACACTCTATTTATGCTGATGCACTTTGACAGTGAGCTGACTTTCTTCCGAAAAAAGTCACTTTTTGCCCAAAAAGTATCTCTGAATGACTTGAAATTTTACACAGTAGTAGTCAACGTCGCCCTGAACAAGGATCCGTTGAAAATATTCACATATCTCTTAAGGAATAATTGAAATGAATTTTTTTAAATGAGGAAACGATCCATTTGCCCTGATGCACTTTGCACGTGGTGGTTGAAAAAGCTTACAGCACCTGGTATTCCCAGGCGGTCTCCCATCCAAGTACTAACCAGGCCCGACCCTGCTTAGCTTCCGAGATCAGACGAGATCGGGCGTGTTCAGGGTGGTATGGCCGTAAGCGGAATAGTAGTCAACAAACACTCTATTTATGCTGATGCACTTTGACAGTGAGCTGACTTTGTTGCGAAAAAAGTCACTTTTTGCCCAAAAAGTATCTCTGAATGACTTGAAATTTTACACAGTAGTAGTCAACGTCGCCCTGAACAAGGATCCGTTGAAAATATTCACATATCTCTTAAGGAATAATTGAAATGATTTTTTTTAAATGAGGAAACGATCCATTTGCCCTGATGCACTTTGCACATGTGGTGGTTGAAAAAGCTTACAGCACCTGGTATTCCCAGGCGGTCTCCCATCCAAGTACTAACCAGGCCCGACCCTGCTTAGCTTCCGAGATCAGACGAGATCGGGCGTGTTCAGGGTGGTATGGCCGTAAGCGGAATAGTAGTCAACAAACACTCTATTTATGCTGATGCACTTTGACAGTGAGCTGACTTTGTTGCGAAAAAAGTCACTTTTTGCCCAAAAAGTATCTCTGAATGACTTGAAATTTTACACAGTAGTAGTCAACGTCGCCCTGAACAAGGATCCGTTGAAAATATTCACATATCTCTTAAGGAATAATTGAAATGAATTTTTTTAAATGAGGAAACGATCCATTTGCCCTGATGCACTTTGCACGTGGTGGTTGAAAAAGCTTACAGCACCTGGTATTCCCAGGCGATCTCCCATCCAAGTACTAACCAGGCCCGACCCTGCTTAGCTTCCGAGATCAGACGAGATCGGGCGTGTTCAGGGTGGTATGGCCGTAAGCGGAATAGTAGTCAACAAACACTCTATTTATGCTGATGCACTTTGACAGTGAGCTGACTTTGTTGCGAAAAAAGTCACTTTTTGCCCAAAAAGTATCTCTGAATGACTTGAAATTTTACACAGTAGTAGTCAACGTCGCCCTGAACAAGGATCCGTTGAAAATATTCACATATCTCTTAAGGAATAATTGAAATGAATTTTTTTAAATGAGGAAACGATCCATTTGCCCTGATGCACTTTGCACGTGGTGGTTGAAAAAGCTTACAGCACCTGGTATTCCCAGGCGATCTCCCATCCAAGTACTAACCAGGCCCGACCCTGCTTAGCTTCCGAGATCAGACGAGATCGGGCGTGTTCAGGGTGGTATGGCCGTAAGCGGAATAGTAGTCAACAAACACTCTATTTATGCTGATGCACTTTGACAGTGAGCTGACTTTGTTGCGAAAAAAGTCACTTTTTGCCCAAAAAGTATCTCTGAATGACTTGAAATTTTACACAGTAGTAGTCAACGTCGCCCTGAACAAGGATCCGTTGAAAATATTCACATATCTCTTAAGGAATAATTGAAATGATTTTTTTTAAATGAGGAAACGATCCATTTGCCCTGATGCACTTTGCACATGTGGTGGTTGAAAAAGCTTACAGCACCTGGTATTCCCAGGCGGTCTCCCATCCAAGTACTAACCAGGCCCGACCCTGCTTAGCTTCCGAGATCAGACGAGATCGGGCGTGTTCAGGGTGGTATGGCCGTAAGCGGAATAGTAGTCAACAAACACTCTATTTATGCTGATGCACTTTGACAGTGAGCTGACTTTGTTGCGAAAAAAGTCACTTTTTGCCCAAAAAGTATCTCTGAATGACTTGAAATTTTACACAGTAGTAGTCAACGTCGCCCTGAACAAGGATCCGTTGAAAATATTCACATATCTCTTAAGGAATAATTGAAATGAATTTTTTTAAATGAGGAAACGATCCATTTGCCCTGATGCACTTTGCACGTGGTGGTTGAAAAAGCTTACAGCACCTGGTATTCCCAGGCGGTCTCCCATCCAAGTACTAACCGGGCCCGACCCTGCTTAGCTTCCGAGATCAGACGAGATCGGGCGTGTTCAGGGTGGTATGGCCGTAAGCGGAATAGTAGTCAACAAACACTCTATTTATGCTGATGCACTTTGACAGTGAGCTGACTTTGTTGCGAAAAAAGTCACTTTTTGCCCAAAAAGTATCTCTGAATGACTTGAAATTTTACACAGTAGTAGTCAACGTCGCCCTGAACAAGGATCCGTTGAAAATATTCACATATCTCTTAAGGAATAATTGAAATGATTTTTTTTAAATGAGGAAACGATCCATTTGCCCTGATGCACTTTGCACATGTGGTGGTTGAAAAAGCTTACAGCACCTGGTATTCCCAGGCGGTCTCCCATCCAAGTACTAACCGGGCCCGACCCTGCTTAGCTTCCGAGATCAGACGAGATCGGGCCTGTTCAGGGTGGTATGGCCGTAAGCTGAATAGTAGTCAACAAACACTCTATTTATGCTGATGCACTTTGACAGTGAGCTGACTTTCTTCCGAAAAAAGTCACTTTTTGCCCAAAAAGTATCTCTGAATGACTTGAAATTTTACACAGTAGTAGTCAACGTCGCCCTGAACAAGGATCCGTTGAAAATATTCACATATCTCTTAAGGAATAATTGAAATGAATTTTTTTAAATGAGGAAACGATCCATTTGCCCTGATGCACTTTGCACATGTGGTGGTTGAAAAAGCTTACAGCACCTGGTATTCCCAGGCGGTCTCCCATCCAAGTACTAACCAGGCCCGACCCTGCTTAGCTTCCGAGATCAGACGAGATCGGGCGTGTTCAGGGTGGTATGGCCGTAAGCGGCATATTAGTCAACAAACACTCTATTTATGCTGATGCACTTTGACAGTGAGCTGACTTTGTTGCGAAAAAAGTCACTTTTTGCCCAAAAAGTATCTCTGAATGACTTGAAATTTTACACAGTAGTAGTCAACGTCGCCCTGAACAAGGATCCGTTGAAAATATTCACATATCTCTTAAGGAATAATTGAAATGAATTTTTTTAAATGAGGAAACGATCCATTTGCCCTGATGCACTTTGCACGTGGTGGTTGAAAAAGCTTACAGCACCTGGTATTCCCAGGCGGTCTCCCATCCAAGTACTAACCAGGCCCGACCCTGCTTAGCTTCCGAGATCAGACGAGATCGGGCTTGTTCAGGGTGGTATGGCCGTAAGCGGAATAGTAGTCAACAAACACTCTATTTATGCTGATGCACTTTGACAGTGAGCTGACTTTGTTGCGAAAAAAGTCACTTTTTGCCCAAAAAGTATCTCTGAATGACTTGAAATTTTACACAGTAGTAGTCAACGTCGCCCTGAACAAGGATCCGTTGAAAATATTCACATATCTCTTAAGGAATAATTGAAATGAATTTTTTTAAATGAGGAAACGATCCATTTGCCCTGATGCACTTTGCACGTGGTGGTTGAAAAAGCTTACAGCACCTGGTATTCCCAGGCGATCTCCCATCCAAGTACTAACCAGGCCCGACCCTGCTTAGCTTCCGAGATCAGACGAGATCGGGCCTGTTCAGGGTGGTATGGCCGTAAGCGGAATAGTAGTCAACAAACACTCTATTTATGCTGATGCACTTTGACAGTGAGCTGACTTTGTTGCGAAAAAAGTCACTTTTTGCCCAAAAAGTATCTCTGAATGACTTGAAATTTTACACAGTAGTAGTCAACGTCGCCCTGAACAAGGATCCGTTGAAAATATTCACATATCTCTTAAGGAATAATTGAAATGAATTTTTTTAAATGAGGAAACGATCCATTTGCCCTGATGCACTTTGCACGTGGTGGTTGAAAAAGCTTACAGCACCTGGTATTCCCAGGCGGTCTCCCATCCAAGTACTAACCGGGCCCGACCCTGCTTAGCTTCCGAGATCAGACGAGATCGGGCGTGTTCAGGGTGGTATGGCCGTAAGCGGAATAGTAGTCAACAAACACTCTATTTATGCTGATGCACTTTGACAGTGAGCTGACTTTGTTGCGAAAAAAGTCACTTTTTGCCCAAAAAGTATCTCTGAATGACTTGAAATTTTACACAGTAGTAGTCAACGTCGCCCTGAACAAGGATCCGTTGAAAATATTCACATATCTCTTAAGGAATAATTGAAATGATTTTTTTTAAATGAGGAAACGATCCATTTGCCCTGATGCACTTTGCACATGTGGTGGTTGAAAAAGCTTACAGCACCTGGTATTCCCAGGCGGTCTCCCATCCAAGTACTAACCGGGCCCGACCCTGCTTAGCTTCCGAGATCAGACGAGATCGGGCCTGTTCAGGGTGGTATGGCCGTAAGCTGAATAGTAGTCAACAAACACTCTATTTATGCTGATGCACTTTGACAGTGAGCTGACTTTCTTCCGAAAAAAGTCACTTTTTGCCCAAAAAGTATCTCTGAATGACTTGAAATTTTACACAGTAGTAGTCAACGTCGCCCTGAACAAGGATCCGTTGAAAATATTCACATATCTCTTAAGGAATAATTGAAATGAATTTTTTTAAATGAGGAAACGATCCATTTGCCCTGATGCACTTTGCACATGTGGTGGTTGAAAAAGCTTACAGCACCTGGTATTCCCAGGCGGTCTCCCATCCAAGTACTAACCAGGCCCGACCCTGCTTAGCTTCCGAGATCAGACGAGATCGGGCGTGTTCAGGGTGGTATGGCCGTAAGCGGAATAGTAGTCAACAAACACTCTATTTATGCTGATGCACTTTGACAGTGAGCTGACTTTGTTGCGAAAAAAGTCACTTTTTGCCCAAAAAGTATCTCTGAATGACTTGAAATTTTACACAGTAGTAGTCAACGTCGCCCTGAACAAGGATCCGTTGAAAATATTCACATATCTCTTAAGGAATAATTGAAATGAATTTTTTTAAATGAGGAAACGATCCATTTGCCCTGATGCACTTTGCACGTGGTGGTTGAAAAAGCTTACAGCACCTGGTATTCCCAGGCGGTCTCCCATCCAAGTACTAACCAGGCCCGACCCTGCTTAGCTTCCGAGATCAGACGAGATCGGGCTTGTTCAGGGTGGTATGGCCGTAAGCGGAATAGTAGTCAACAAACACTCTATTTATGCTGATGCACTTTGACAGTGAGCTGACTTTGTTGCGAAAAAAGTCACTTTTTGCCCAAAAAGTATCTCTGAATGACTTGAAATTTTACACAGTAGTAGTCAACGTCGCCCTGAACAAGGATCCGTTGAAAATATTCACATATCTCTTAAGGAATAATTGAAATGAATTTTTTTAAATGAGGAAACGATCCATTTGCCCTGATGCACTTTGCACGTGGTGGTTGAAAAAGCTTACAGCACCTGGTATTCCCAGGCGATCTCCCATCCAAGTACTAACCAGGCCCGACCCTGCTTAGCTTCCGAGATCAGACGAGATCGGGCCTGTTCAGGGTGGTATGGCCGTAAGCTGAATAGTAGTCAACAAACACTCTATTTATGCTGATGCACTTTGACAGTGAGCTGACTTTCTTCCGAAAAAAGTCACTTTTTGCCCAAAAAGTATCTCTGAATGACTTGAAATTTTACACAGTAGTAGTCAACGTCGCCCTGAACAAGGATCCGTTGAAAATATTCACATATCTCTTAAGGAATAATTGAAATGAATTTTTTTAAATGAGGAAACGATCCATTTGCCCTGATGCACTTTGCACGTGGTGGTTGAAAAAGCTTACAGCACCTGGTATTCCCAGGCGGTCTCCCATCCAAGTACTAACCAGGCCCGACCCTGCTTAGCTTCCGAGATCAGACGAGATCGGGCGTGTTCAGGGTGGTATGGCCGTAAGCGGAATAGTAGTCAACAAACACTCTATTTATGCTGATGCACTTTGACAGTGAGCTGACTTTGTTGCGAAAAAAGTCACTTTTTGCCCAAAAAGTATCTCTGAATGACTTGAAATTTTACACAGTAGTAGTCAACGTCGCCCTGAACAAGGATCCGTTGAAAATATTCACATATCTCTTAAGGAATAATTGAAATGATTTTTTTTAAATGAGGAAACGATCCATTTGCCCTGATGCACTTTGCACATGTGGTGGTTGAAAAAGCTTACAGCACCTGGTATTCCCAGGCGGTCTCCCATCCAAGTACTAACCAGGCCCGACCCTGCTTAGCTTCCGAGATCAGACGAGATCGGGCGTGTTCAGGGTGGTATGGCCGTAAGCGGAATAGTAGTCAACAAACACTCTATTTATGCTGATGCACTTTGACAGTGAGCTGACTTTGTTGCGAAAAAAGTCACTTTTTGCCCAAAAAGTATCTCTGAATGACTTGAAATTTTACACAGTAGTAGTCAACGTCGCCCTGAACAAGGATCCGTTGAAAATATTCACATATCTCTTAAGGAATAATTGAAATGAATTTTTTTAAATGAGGAAACGATCCATTTGCCCTGATGCACTTTGCACGTGGTGGTTGAAAAAGCTTACAGCACCTGGTATTCCCAGGCGATCTCCCATCCAAGTACTAACCAGGCCCGACCCTGCTTAGCTTCCGAGATCAGACGAGATCGGGCGTGTTCAGGGTGGTATGGCCGTAAGCGGAATAGTAGTCAACAAACACTCTATTTATGCTGATGCACTTTGACAGTGAGCTGACTTTGTTGCGAAAAAAGTCACTTTTTGCCCAAAAAGTATCTCTGAATGACTTGAAATTTTACACAGTAGTAGTCAACGTCGCCCTGAACAAGGATCCGTTGAAAATATTCACATATCTCTTAAGGAATAATTGAAATGATTTTTTTTAAATGAGGAAACGATCCATTTGCCCTGATGCACTTTGCACATGTGGTGGTTGAAAAAGCTTACAGCACCTGGTATTCCCAGGCGGTCTCCCATCCAAGTACTAACCGGGCCCGACCCTGCTTAGCTTCCGAGATCAGACGAGATCGGGCCTGTTCAGGGTGGTATGGCCGTAAGCTGAATTGTAGTCAACAAACACTCTATTTATGCTGATGCACTTTGACAGTGAGCTGACTTTCTTCCGAAAAAAGTCACTTTTTGCCCAAAAAGTATCTCTGAATGACTTGAAATTTTACACAGTAGTAGTCAACGTCGCCCTGAACAAGGATCCGTTGAAAATATTCACATATCTCTTAAGGAATAATTGAAATGATTTTTTTTAAATGAGGAAACGATCCATTTGCCCTGATGCACTTTGCACATGTGGTGGTTGAAAAAGCTTACAGCACCTGGTATTCCCAGGCGGTCTCCCATCCAAGTACTAACCAGGCCCGACCCTGCTTAGCTTCCGAGATCAGACGAGATCGGGCGTGTTCAGGGTGGTATGGCCGTAAGCGGAATAGTAGTCAACAAACACTCTATTTATGCTGATGCACTTTGACAGTGAGCTGACTTTGTTGCGAAAAAAGTCACTTTTTGCCCAAAAAGTATCTCTGAATGACTTGAAATTTTACACAGTAGTAGTCAACGTCGCCCTGAACAAGGATCCGTTGAAAATATTCACATATCTCTTAAGGAATAATTGAAATGAATTTTTTTAAATGAGGAAACGATCCATTTGCCCTGATGCACTTTGCACGTGGTGGTTGAAAAAGCTTACAGCACCTGGTATTCCCAGGCGGTCTCCCATCCAAGTACTAACCAGGCCCGACCCTGCTTAGCTTCCGAGATCAGACGAGATCGGGCGTGTTCAGGGTGGTATGGCCGTAAGCGGAATAGTAGTCAACAAACACTCTATTTATGCTGATGCACTTTGACAGTGAGCTGACTTTGTTGCGAAAAAAGTCACTTTTTGCCCAAAAAGTATCTCTGAATGACTTGAAATTTTACACAGTAGTAGTCAACGTCGCCCTGAACAAGGATCCGTTGAAAATATTCACATATCTCTTAAGGAATAATTGAAATGAATTTTTTTAAATGAGGAAACGATCCATTTGCCCTGATGCACTTTGCACGTGGTGGTTGAAAAAGCTTACAGCACCTGGTATTCCCAGGCGGTCTCCCATCCAAGTACTAACCAGGCCCGACCCTGCTTAGCTTCCGAGATCAGACGAGATCGGGCTTGTTCAGGGTGGTATGGCCGTAAGCGGAATAGTAGTCAACAAACACTCTATTTATGCTGATGCACTTTGACAGTGAGCTGACTTTGTTGCGAAAAAAGTCACTTTTTGCCCAAAAAGTATCTCTGAATGACTTGAAATTTTACACAGTAGTAGTCAACGTCGCCCTGAACAAGGATCCGTTGAAAATATTCACATATCTCTTAAGGAATAATTGAAATGAATTTTTTTAAATGAGGAAACGATCCATTTGCCCTGATGCACTTTGCACGTGGTGGTTGAAAAAGCTTACAGCACCTGGTATTCCCAGGCGATCTCCCATCCAAGTACTAACCAGGCCCGACCCTGCTTAGCTTCCGAGATCAGACGAGATCGGGCCTGTTCAGGGTGGTATGGCCGTAAGCGGAATAGTAGTCAACAAACACTCTATTTATGCTGATGCACTTTGACAGTGAGCTGACTTTGTTGCGAAAAAAGTCACTTTTTGCCCAAAAAGTATCTCTGAATGACTTGAAATTTTACACAGTAGTAGTCAACGTCGCCCTGAACAAGGATCCGTTGAAAATATTCACATATCTCTTAAGGAATAATTGAAATGAATTTTTTTAAATGAGGAAACGATCCATTTGCCCTGATGCACTTTGCACGTGGTGGTTGAAAAAGCTTACAGCACCTGGTATTCCCAGGCGGTCTCCCATCCAAGTACTAACCGGGCCCGACCCTGCTTAGCTTCCGAGATCAGACGAGATCGGGCGTGTTCAGGGTGGTATGGCCGTAAGCGGAATAGTAGTCAACAAACACTCTATTTATGCTGATGCACTTTGACAGTGAGCTGACTTTGTTGCGAAAAAAGTCACTTTTTGCCCAAAAAGTATCTCTGAATGACTTGAAATTTTACACAGTAGTAGTCAACGTCGCCCTGAACAAGGATCCGTTGAAAATATTCACATATCTCTTAAGGAATAATTGAAATGATTTTTTTTAAATGAGGAAACGATCCATTTGCCCTGATGCACTTTGCACATGTGGTGGTTGAAAAAGCTTACAGCACCTGGTATTCCCAGGCGGTCTCCCATCCAAGTACTAACCAGGCCCGACCCTGCTTAGCTTCCGAGATCAGACGAGATCGGGCGTGTTCAGGGTGGTATGGCCGTAAGCGGAATAGTAGTCAACAAACACTCTATTTATGCTGATGCACTTTGACAGTGAGCTGACTTTGTTGCGAAAAAAGTCACTTTTTGCCCAAAAAGTATCTCTGAATGACTTGAAATTTTACACAGTAGTAGTCAACGTCGCCCTGAACAAGGATCCGTTGAAAATATTCACATATCTCTTAAGGAATAATTGAAATGATTTTTTTTAAATGAGGAAACGATCCATTTGCCCTGATGCACTTTGCACATGTGGTGGTTGAAAAAGCTTACAGCACCTGGTATTCCCAGGCGGTCTCCCATCCAAGTACTAACCAGGCCCTACCCTGCTTAGCTTCCGAGATCAGACGAGATCGGGCGTGTTCAGGGTGGTATGGCCGTAAGCGGAATAGTAGTCAACAAACACTCTATTTATGCTGATGCACTTTGACAGTGAGCTGACTTTGTTGCGAAAAAAGTCACTTTTTGCCCAAAAAGTATCTCTGAATGACTTGAAATTTTACACAGTAGTAGTCAACGTCGCCCTGAACAAGGATCCGTTGAAAATATTCACATATCTCTTAAGGAATAATTGAAATGAATTTTTTTAAATGAGGAAACGATCCATTTGCCCTGATGCACTTTGCACGTGGTGGTTGAAAAAGCTTACAGCACCTGGTATTCCCAGGCGATCTCCCATCCAAGTACTAACCAGGCCCGACCCTGCTTAGCTTCCGAGATCAGACGAGATCGGGCGTGTTCAGGGTGGTATGGCCGTAAGCGGAATAGTAGTCAACAAACACTCTATTTATGCTGATGCACTTTGACAGTGAGCTGACTTTGTTGCGAAAAAAGTCACTTTTTGCCCAAAAAGTATCTCTGAATGACTTGAAATTTTACACAGTAGTAGTCAACGTCGCCCTGAACAAGGATCCGTTGAAAATATTCACATATCTCTTAAGGAATAATTGAAATGATTTTTTTTAAATGAGGAAACGATCCATTTGCCCTGATGCACTTTGCACATGTGGTGGTTGAAAAAGCTTACAGCACCTGGTATTCCCAGGCGGTCTCCCATCCAAGTACTAACCGGGCCCGACCCTGCTTAGCTTCCGAGATCAGACGAGATCGGGCCTGTTCAGGGTGGTATGGCCGTAAGCTGAATTGTAGTCAACAAACACTCTATTTATGCTGATGCACTTTGACAGTGAGCTGACTTTCTTCCGAAAAAAGTCACTTTTTGCCCAAAAAGTATCTCTGAATGACTTGAAATTTTACACAGTAGTAGTCAACGTCGCCCTGAACAAGGATCCGTTGAAAATATTCACATATCTCTTAAGGAATAATTGAAATGATTTTTTTTAAATGAGGAAACGATCCATTTGCCCTGATGCACTTTGCACATGTGGTGGTTGAAAAAGCTTACAGCACCTGGTATTCCCAGGCGGTCTCCCATCCAAGTACTAACCAGGCCCGACCCTGCTTAGCTTCCGAGATCAGACGAGATCGGGCGTGTTCAGGGTGGTATGGCCGTAAGCGGAATAGTAGTCAACAAACACTCTATTTATGCTGATGCACTTTGACAGTGAGCTGACTTTGTTGCGAAAAAAGTCACTTTTTGCCCAAAAAGTATCTCTGAATGACTTGAAATTTTACACAGTAGTAGTCAACGTCGCCCTGAACAAGGATCCGTTGAAAATATTCACATATCTCTTAAGGAATAATTGAAATGAATTTTTTTAAATGAGGAAACGATCCATTTGCCCTGATGCACTTTGCACGTGGTGGTTGAAAAAGCTTACAGCACCTGGTATTCCCAGGCGGTCTCCCATCCAAGTACTAACCAGGCCCGACCCTGCTTAGCTTCCGAGATCAGACGAGATCGGGCGTGTTCAGGGTGGTATGGCCGTAAGCGGAATAGTAGTCAACAAACACTCTATTTATGCTGATGCACTTTGACAGTGAGCTGACTTTGTTGCGAAAAAAGTCACTTTTTGCCCAAAAAGTATCTCTGAATGACTTGAAATTTTACACAGTAGTAGTCAACGTCGCCCTGAACAAGGATCCGTTGAAAATATTCACATATCTCTTAAGGAATAATTGAAATGAATTTTTTTAAATGAGGAAACGATCCATTTGCCCTGATGCACTTTGCACGTGGTGGTTGAAAAAGCTTACAGCACCTGGTATTCCCAGGCGGTCTCCCATCCAAGTACTAACCAGGCCCGACCCTGCTTAGCTTCCGAGATCAGACGAGATCGGGCTTGTTCAGGGTGGTATGGCCGTAAGCGGAATAGTAGTCAACAAACACTCTATTTATGCTGATGCACTTTGACAGTGAGCTGACTTTGTTGCGAAAAAAGTCACTTTTTGCCCAAAAAGTATCTCTGAATGACTTGAAATTTTACACAGTAGTAGTCAACGTCGCCCTGAACAAGGATCCGTTGAAAATATTCACATATCTCTTAAGGAATAATTGAAATGAATTTTTTTAAATGAGGAAACGATCCATTTGCCCTGATGCACTTTGCACGTGGTGGTTGAAAAAGCTTACAGCACCTGGTATTCCCAGGCGATCTCCCATCCAAGTACTAACCAGGCCCGACCCTGCTTAGCTTCCGAGATCAGACGAGATCGGGCCTGTTCAGGGTGGTATGGCCGTAAGCGGAATAGTAGTCAACAAACACTCTATTTATGCTGATGCACTTTGACAGTGAGCTGACTTTGTTGCGAAAAAAGTCACTTTTTGCCCAAAAAGTATCTCTGAATGACTTGAAATTTTACACAGTAGTAGTCAACGTCGCCCTGAACAAGGATCCGTTGAAAATATTCACATATCTCTTAAGGAATAATTGAAATGAATTTTTTTAAATGAGGAAACGATCCATTTGCCCTGATGCACTTTGCACGTGGTGGTTGAAAAAGCTTACAGCACCTGGTATTCCCAGGCGGTCTCCCATCCAAGTACTAACCGGGCCCGACCCTGCTTAGCTTCCGAGATCAGACGAGATCGGGCGTGTTCAGGGTGGTATGGCCGTAAGCGGAATAGTAGTCAACAAACACTCTATTTATGCTGATGCACTTTGACAGTGAGCTGACTTTGTTGCGAAAAAAGTCACTTTTTGCCCAAAAAGTATCTCTGAATGACTTGAAATTTTACACAGTAGTAGTCAACGTCGCCCTGAACAAGGATCCGTTGAAAATATTCACATATCTCTTAAGGAATAATTGAAATGATTTTTTTTAAATGAGGAAACGATCCATTTGCCCTGATGCACTTTGCACATGTGGTGGTTGAAAAAGCTTACAGCACCTGGTATTCCCAGGCGGTCTCCCATCCAAGTACTAACCAGGCCCGACCCTGCTTAGCTTCCGAGATCAGACGAGATCGGGCGTGTTCAGGGTGGTATGGCCGTAAGCGGAATAGTAGTCAACAAACACTCTATTTATGCTGATGCACTTTGACAGTGAGCTGACTTTGTTGCGAAAAAAGTCACTTTTTGCCCAAAAAGTATCTCTGAATGACTTGAAATTTTACACAGTAGTAGTCAACGTCGCCCTGAACAAGGATCCGTTGAAAATATTCACATATCTCTTAAGGAATAATTGAAATGAATTTTTTTAAATGAGGAAACGATCCATTTGCCCTGATGCACTTTGCACGTGGTGGTTGAAAAAGCTTACAGCACCTGGTATTCCCAGGCGGTCTCCCATCCAAGTACTAACCAGGCCCGACCCTGCTTAGCTTCCGAGATCAGACGAGATCGGGCGTGTTCAGGGTGGTATGGCCGTAAGCGGAATAGTAGTCAACAAACACTCTATTTATGCTGATGCACTTTGACAGTGAGCTGACTTTGTTGCGAAAAAAGTCACTTTTTGCCCAAAAAGTATCTCTGAATGACTTGAAATTTTACACAGTAGTAGTCAACGTCGCCCTGAACAAGGATCCGTTGAAAATATTCACATATCTCTTAAGGAATAATTGAAATGAATTTTTTTAAATGAGGAAACGATCCATTTGCCCTGATGCACTTTGCACGTGGTGGTTGAAAAAGCTTACAGCACCTGGTATTCCCAGGCGGTCTCCCATCCAAGTACTAACCAGGCCCGACCCTGCTTAGCTTCCGAGATCAGACGAGATCGGGCTTGTTCAGGGTGGTATGGCCGTAAGCGGAATAGTAGTCAACAAACACTCTATTTATGCTGATGCACTTTGACAGTGAGCTGACTTTGTTGCGAAAAAAGTCACTTTTTGCCCAAAAAGTATCTCTGAATGACTTGAAATTTTACACAGTAGTAGTCAACGTCGCCCTGAACAAGGATCCGTTGAAAATATTCACATATCTCTTAAGGAATAATTGAAATGAATTTTTTTAAATGAGGAAACGATCCATTTGCCCTGATGCACTTTGCACGTGGTGGTTGAAAAAGCTTACAGCACCTGGTATTCCCAGGCGATCTCCCATCCAAGTACTAACCAGGCCCGACCCTGCTTAGCTTCCGAGATCAGACGAGATCGGGCCTGTTCAGGGTGGTATGGCCGTAAGCGGAATAGTAGTCAACAAACACTCTATTTATGCTGATGCACTTTGACAGTGAGCTGACTTTGTTGCGAAAAAAGTCACT
>NC_139824.1:1297698-1332698 GCF_963457635.1 Microchirus variegatus
AGTGAGCTGACTTTGTTGCGAAAAAAGTCACTTTTTGCCCAAAAAGTATCTCTGAATGACTTGAAATTTTACACAGTAGTAGTCAACGTCGCCCTGAACAAGGATCCGTTGAAAATATTCACATATCTCTTAAGGAATAATTGAAATGAATTTTTTTAAATGAGGAAACGATCCATTTGCCCTGATGCACTTTGCACGTGGTGGTTGAAAAAGCTTACAGCACCTGGTATTCCCAGGCGGTCTCCCATCCAAGTACTAACCAGGCCCGACCCTGCTTAGCTTCCGAGATCAGACGAGATCGGGCGTGTTCAGGGTGGTATGGCCGTAAGCAGAATAGTAGTCAACAAACACTCTATTTATGCTGATGCACTTTGACAGTGAGCTGACTTTGTTGCGAAAAAAGTCACTTTTTGCCCAAAAAGTATCTCTGAATGACTTGAAATTTTACACAGTAGTAGTCAACGTCGCCCTGAACAAGGATCCGTTGAAAATATTCACATATCTCTTAAGGAATAATTGAAATGAATTTTTTTAAATGAGGAAACGATCCATTTGCCCTGATGCACTTTGCACGTGGTGGTTGAAAAAGCTTACAGCACCTGGTATTCCCAGGCGGTCTCCCATCCAAGTACTAACCAGGCCCGACCCTGCTTAGCTTCCGAGATCAGACGAGATCGGGCGTGTTCAGGGTGGTATGGCCGTAAGCGGAATAGTAGTCAACAAACACTCTATTTATGCTGATGCACTTTGACAGTGAGCTGACTTTGTTGCGAAAAAAGTCACTTTTTGCCCAAAAAGTATCTCTGAATGACTTGAAATTTTACACAGTAGTAGTCAACGTCGCCCTGAACAAGGATCCGTTGAAAATATTCACATATCTCTTAAGGAATAATTGAAATGAATTTTTTTAAATGAGGAAACGATCCATTTGCCCTGATGCACTTTGCACGTGGTGGTTGAAAAAGCTTACAGCACCTGGTATTCCCAGGCGGTCTCCCATCCAAGTACTAACCAGGCCCGACCCTGCTTAGCTTCCGAGATCAGACGAGATCGGGCGTGTTCAGGGTGGTATGGCCGTAAGCAGAATAGTAGTCAACAAACACTCTATTTATGCTGATGCACTTTGACAGTGAGCTGACTTTGTTGCGAAAAAAGTCACTTTTTGCCCAAAAAGTATCTCTGAATGACTTGAAATTTTACACAGTAGTAGTCAACGTCGCCCTGAACAAGGATCCGTTGAAAATATTCACATATCTCTTAAGGAATAATTGAAATGAATTTTTTTAAATGAGGAAACGATCCATTTGCCCTGATGCACTTTGCACGTGGTGGTTGAAAAAGCTTACAGCACCTGGTATTCCCAGGCGGTCTCCCATCCAAGTACTAACCAGGCCCGACCCTGCTTAGCTTCCGAGATCAGACGAGATCGGGCGTGTTCAGGGTGGTATGGCCGTAAGCGGAATAGTAGTCAACAAACACTCTATTTATGCTGATGCACTTTGACAGTGAGCTGACTTTGTTGCGAAAAAAGTCACTTTTTGCCCAAAAAGTATCTCTGAATGACTTGAAATTTTACACAGTAGTAGTCAACGTCGCCCTGAACAAGGATCCGTTGAAAATATTCACATATCTCTTAAGGAATAATTGAAATGAATTTTTTTAAATGAGGAAACGATCCATTTGCCCTGATGCACTTTGCACGTGGTGGTTGAAAAAGCTTACAGCACCTGGTATTCCCAGGCGGTCTCCCATCCAAGTACTAACCAGGCCCGACCCTGCTTAGCTTCCGAGATCAGACGAGATCGGGCGTGTTCAGGGTGGTATGGCCGTAAGCGGAATAGTAGTCAACAAACACTCTATTTATGCTGATGCACTTTGACAGTGAGCTGACTTTGTTGCGAAAAAAGTCACTTTTTGCCCAAAAAGTATCTCTGAATGACTTGAAATTTTACACAGTAGTAGTCAACGTCGCCCTGAACAAGGATCCGTTGAAAATATTCACATATCTCTTAAGGAATAATTGAAATGAATTTTTTTAAATGAGGAAACGATCCATTTGCCCTGATGCACTTTGCACGTGGTGGTTGAAAAAGCTTACAGCACCTGGTATTCCCAGGCGGTCTCCCATCCAAGTACTAACCAGGCCCGACCCTGCTTAGCTTCCGAGATCAGACGAGATCGGGCGTGTTCAGGGTGGTATGGCCGTAAGCAGAATAGTAGTCAACAAACACTCTATTTATGCTGATGCACTTTGACAGTGAGCTGACTTTGTTGCGAAAAAAGTCACTTTTTGCCCAAAAAGTATCTCTGAATGACTTGAAATTTTACACAGTAGTAGTCAACGTCGCCCTGAACAAGGATCCGTTGAAAATATTCACATATCTCTTAAGGAATAATTGAAATGATTTTTTTTAAATGAGGAAACGATCCATTTGCCCTGATGCACTTTGCACATGTGGTGGTTGAAAAAGCTTACAGCACCTGGTATTCCCAGGCGGTCTCCCATCCAAGTACTAACCAGGCCCGACCCTGCTTAGCTTCCGAGATCAGACGAGATCGGGCGTGTTCAGGGTGGTATGGCCGTAAGCTGAATAGTAGTCAACAAACACTCTATTTATGCTGATGCACTTTGACAGTGAGCTGACTTTGTTGCGAAAAAAGTCACTTTTTGCCCAAAAAGTATCTCTGAATGACTTGAAATTTTACACAGTAGTAGTCAACGTCGCCCTGAACAAGGATCCATTGAAAATATTCACATATCTCTTAAGGAATAATTGAAATGAATTTTTTTAAATGAGGAAACGATCCATTTGCCCTGATGCACTTTGCACGTGGTGGTTGAAAAAGCTTACAGCACCTGGTATTCCCAGGCGGTCTCCCATCCAAGTACTAACCAGGCCCGACCCTGCTTAGCTTCCGAGATCAGACGAGATCGGGCGTGTTCAGGGTGGTATGGCCGTAAGCGGAATAGTAGTCAACAAACACTCTATTTATGCTGATGCACTTTGACAGTGAGCTGACTTTGTTGCGAAAAAAGTCACTTTTTGCCCAAAAAGTATCTCTGAATGACTTGAAATTTTACACAGTAGTAGTCAACGTCGCCCTGAACAAGGATCCGTTGAAAATATTCACATATCTCTTAAGGAATAATTGAAATGAATTTTTTTAAATGAGGAAACGATCCATTTGCCCTGATGCACTTTGCACGTGGTGGTTGAAAAAGCTTACAGCACCTGGTATTCCCAGGCGGTCTCCCATCCAAGTACTAACCGGGCCCGACCCTGCTTAGCTTCCGAGATCAGACGAGATCGGGCGTGTTCAGGGTGGTATGGCCGTAAGCGGAATAGTAGTCAACAAACACTCTATTTATGCTGATGCACTTTGACAGTGAGCTGACTTTCTTCTGAAAAAACTCACTTTTTGCCCAAAAAGTATCTCTGAATGACTTGAAATTTTACACAGTAGTAGTCAACGTCGCCCTGAACAAGGATCCGTTGAAAATATTCACATATCTCTTAAGGAATAATTGAAATGATTTTTTTTAAATGAGGAAACGATCCATTTGCCCTGATGCACTTTGCACATGTGGTGGTTGAAAAAGCTTACAGCACCTGGTATTCCCAGGCGGTCTCCCATCCAAGTACTAACCGGGCCCGACCCTGCTTAGCTTCCGAGATCAGACGAGATCGGGCCTGTTCAGGGTGGTATGGCCGTAAGCTGAATAGTAGTCAACAAACACTCTATTTATGCTGATGCACTTTGACAGTGAGCTGACTTTCTTCCGAAAAAAGTCACTTTTTGCCCAAAAAGTATCTCTGAATGACTTGAAATTTTACACAGTAGTAGTCAACGTCGCCCTGAACAAGGATCCGTTGAAAATATTCACATATCTCTTAAGGAATAATTGAAATGAATTTTTTTAAATGAGGAAACGATCCATTTGCCCTGATGCACTTTGCACGTGGTGGTTGAAAAAGCTTACAGCACCTGGTATTCCCAGGCGGTCTCCCATCCAAGTACTAACCAGGCCCGACCCTGCTTAGCTTCCGAGATCAGACGAGATCGGGCGTGTTCAGGGTGGTATGGCCGTAAGCGGAATAGTAGTCAACAAACACTCTATTTATGCTGATGCACTTTGACAGTGAGCTGACTTTGTTGCGAAAAAAGTCACTTTTTGCCCAAAAAGTATCTCTGAATGACTTGAAATTTTACACAGTAGTAGTCAACGTCGCCCTGAACAAGGATCCGTTGAAAATATTCACATATCTCTTAAGGAATAATTGAAATGAATTTTTTTAAATGAGGAAACGATCCATTTGCCCTGATGCACTTTGCACGTGGTGGTTGAAAAAGCTTACAGCACCTGGTATTCCCAGGCGGTCTCCCATCCAAGTACTAACCAGGCCCGACCCTGCTTAGCTTCCGAGATCAGACGAGATCGGGCGTGTTCAGGGTGGTATGGCCGTAAGCGGAATAGTAGTCAACAAACACTCTATTTATGCTGATGCACTTTGACAGTGAGCTGACTTTGTTGCGAAAAAAGTCACTTTTTGCCCAAAAAGTATCTCTGAATGACTTGAAATTTTACACAGTAGTAGTCAACGTCGCCCTGAACAAGGATCCGTTGAAAATATTCACATATCTCTTAAGGAATAATTGAAATGAATTTTTTTAAATGAGGAAACGATCCATTTGCCCTGATGCACTTTGCACGTGGTGGTTGAAAAAGCTTACAGCACCTGGTATTCCCAGGCGGTCTCCCATCCAAGTACTAACCAGGCCCGACCCTGCTTAGCTTCCGAGATCAGACGAGATCGGGCGTGTTCAGGGTGGTATGGCCGTAAGCGGAATAGTAGTCAACAAACACTCTATTTATGCTGATGCACTTTGACAGTGAGCTGACTTTGTTGCGAAAAAAGTCACTTTTTGCCCAAAAAGTATCTCTGAATGACTTGAAATTTTACACAGTAGTAGTCAACGTCGCCCTGAACAAGGATCCGTTGAAAATATTCACATATCTCTTAAGGAATAATTGAAATGATTTTTTTTAAATGAGGAAACGATCCATTTGCCCTGATGCACTTTGCACATGTGGTGGTTGAAAAAGCTTACAGCACCTGGTATTCCCAGGCGGTCTCCCATCCAAGTACTAACCAGGCCCGACCCTGCTTAGCTTCCGAGATCAGACGAGATCGGGCGTGTTCAGGGTGGTATGGCCGTAAGCTGAATAGTAGTCAACAAACACTCTATTTATGCTGATGCACTTTGACAGTGAGCTGACTTTGTTGCGAAAAAAGTCACTTTTTGCCCAAAAAGTATCTCTGAATGACTTGAAATTTTACACAGTAGTAGTCAACGTCGCCCTGAACAAGGATCCGTTGAAAATATTCACATATCTCTTAAGGAATAATTGAAATGAATTTTTTTAAATGAGGAAACGATCCATTTGCCCTGATGCACTTTGCACGTGGTGGTTGAAAAAGCTTACAGCACCTGGTATTCCCAGGCGGTCTCCCATCCAAGTACTAACCAGGCCCGACCCTGCTTAGCTTCCGAGATCAGACGAGATCGGGCGTGTTCAGGGTGGTATGGCCGTAAGCGGAATAGTAGTCAACAAACACTCTATTTATGCTGATGCACTTTGACAGTGAGCTGACTTTGTTGCGAAAAAAGTCACTTTTTGCCCAAAAAGTATCTCTGAATGACTTGAAATTTTACACAGTAGTAGTCAACGTCGCCCTGAACAAGGATCCGTTGAAAATATTCACATATCTCTTAAGGAATAATTGAAATGAATTTTTTTAAATGAGGAAACGATCCATTTGCCCTGATGCACTTTGCACGTGGTGGTTGAAAAAGCTTACAGCACCTGGTATTCCCAGGCGGTCTCCCATCCAAGTACTAACCAGGCCCGACCCTGCTTAGCTTCCGAGATCAGACGAGATCGGGCGTGTTCAGGGTGGTATGGCCGTAAGCGGAATAGTAGTCAACAAACACTCTATTTATGCTGATGCACTTTGACAGTGAGCTGACTTTGTTGCGAAAAAAGTCACTTTTTGCCCAAAAAGTATCTCTGAATGACTTGAAATTTTACACAGTAGTAGTCAACGTCGCCCTGAACAAGGATCCGTTGAAAATATTCACATATCTCTTAAGGAATAATTGAAATGAATTTTTTTAAATGAGGAAACGATCCATTTGCCCTGATGCACTTTGCACGTGGTGGTTGAAAAAGCTTACAGCACCTGGTATTCCCAGGCGGTCTCCCATCCAAGTACTAACCAGGCCCGACCCTGCTTAGCTTCCGAGATCAGACGAGATCGGGCGTGTTCAGGGTGGTATGGCCGTAAGCGGAATAGTAGTCAACAAACACTCTATTTATGCTGATGCACTTTGACAGTGAGCTGACTTTGTTGCGAAAAAAGTCACTTTTTGCCCAAAAAGTATCTCTGAATGACTTGAAATTTTACACAGTAGTAGTCAACGTCGCCCTGAACAAGGATCCGTTGAAAATATTCACATATCTCTTAAGGAATAATTGAAATGAATTTTTTTAAATGAGGAAACGATCCATTTGCCCTGATGCACTTTGCACGTGGTGGTTGAAAAAGCTTACAGCACCTGGTATTCCCAGGCGGTCTCCCATCCAAGTACTAACCAGGCCCGACCCTGCTTAGCTTCCGAGATCAGACGAGATCGGGCGTGTTCAGGGTGGTATGGCCGTAAGCGGAATAGTAGTCAACAAACACTCTATTTATGCTGATGCACTTTGACAGTGAGCTGACTTTGTTGCGAAAAAAGTCACTTTTTGCCCAAAAAGTATCTCTGAATGACTTGAAATTTTACACAGTAGTAGTCAACGTCGCCCTGAACAAGGATCCGTTGAAAATATTCACATATCTCTTAAGGAATAATTGAAATGATTTTTTTTAAATGAGGAAACGATCCATTTGCCCTGATGCACTTTGCACATGTGGTGGTTGAAAAAGCTTACAGCACCTGGTATTCCCAGGCGGTCTCCCATCCAAGTACTAACCAGGCCCGACCCTGCTTAGCTTCCGAGATCAGACGAGATCGGGCGTGTTCAGGGTGGTATGGCCGTAAGCTGAATAGTAGTCAACAAACACTCTATTTATGCTGATGCACTTTGACAGTGAGCTGACTTTGTTGCGAAAAAAGTCACTTTTTGCCCAAAAAGTATCTCTGAATGACTTGAAATTTTACACAGTAGTAGTCAACGTCGCCCTGAACAAGGATCCGTTGAAAATATTCACATATCTCTTAAGGAATAATTGAAATGAATTTTTTTAAATGAGGAAACGATCCATTTGCCCTGATGCACTTTGCACGTGGTGGTTGAAAAAGCTTACAGCACCTGGTATTCCCAGGCGGTCTCCCATCCAAGTACTAACCAGGCCCGACCCTGCTTAGCTTCCGAGATCAGACGAGATCGGGCGTGTTCAGGGTGGTATGGCCGTAAGCGGAATAGTAGTCAACAAACACTCTATTTATGCTGATGCACTTTGACAGTGAGCTGACTTTGTTGCGAAAAAAGTCACTTTTTGCCCAAAAAGTATCTCTGAATGACTTGAAATTTTACACAGTAGTAGTCAACGTCGCCCTGAACAAGGATCCGTTGAAAATATTCACATATCTCTTAAGGAATAATTGAAATGAATTTTTTTAAATGAGGAAACGATCCATTTGCCCTGATGCACTTTGCACGTGGTGGTTGAAAAAGCTTACAGCACCTGGTATTCCCAGGCGGTCTCCCATCCAAGTACTAACCAGGCCCGACCCTGCTTAGCTTCCGAGATCAGACGAGATCGGGCGTGTTCAGGGTGGTATGGCCGTAAGCGGAATAGTAGTCAACAAACACTCTATTTATGCTGATGCACTTTGACAGTGAGCTGACTTTGTTGCGAAAAAAGTCACTTTTTGCCCAAAAAGTATCTCTGAATGACTTGAAATTTTACACAGTAGTAGTCAACGTCGCCCTGAACAAGGATCCGTTGAAAATATTCACATATCTCTTAAGGAATAATTGAAATGAATTTTTTTAAATGAGGAAACGATCCATTTGCCCTGATGCACTTTGCACGTGGTGGTTGAAAAAGCTTACAGCACCTGGTATTCCCAGGCGGTCTCCCATCCAAGTACTAACCAGGCCCGACCCTGCTTAGCTTCCGAGATCAGACGAGATCGGGCGTGTTCAGGGTGGTATGGCCGTAAGCGGAATAGTAGTCAACAAACACTCTATTTATGCTGATGCACTTTGACAGTGAGCTGACTTTGTTGCGAAAAAAGTCACTTTTTGCCCAAAAAGTATCTCTGAATGACTTGAAATTTTACACAGTAGTAGTCAACGTCGCCCTGAACAAGGATCCGTTGAAAATATTCACATATCTCTTAAGGAATAATTGAAATGAATTTTTTTAAATGAGGAAACGATCCATTTGCCCTGATGCACTTTGCACGTGGTGGTTGAAAAAGCTTACAGCACCTGGTATTCCCAGGCGGTCTCCCATCCAAGTACTAACCAGGCCCGACCCTGCTTAGCTTCCGAGATCAGACGAGATCGGGCGTGTTCAGGGTGGTATGGCCGTAAGCGGAATAGTAGTCAACAAACACTCTATTTATGCTGATGCACTTTGACAGTGAGCTGACTTTGTTGCGAAAAAAGTCACTTTTTGCCCAAAAAGTATCTCTGAATGACTTGAAATTTTACACAGTAGTAGTCAACGTCGCCCTGAACAAGGATCCGTTGAAAATATTCACATATCTCTTAAGGAATAATTGAAATGAATTTTTTTAAATGAGGAAACGATCCATTTGCCCTGATGCACTTTGCACGTGGTGGTTGAAAAAGCTTACAGCACCTGGTATTCCCAGGCGGTCTCCCATCCAAGTACTAACCAGGCCCGACCCTGCTTAGCTTCCGAGATCAGACGAGATCGGGCGTGTTCAGGGTGGTATGGCCGTAAGCGGAATAGTAGTCAACAAACACTCTATTTATGCTGATGCACTTTGACAGTGAGCTGACTTTGTTGCGAAAAAAGTCACTTTTTGCCCAAAAAGTATCTCTGAATGACTTGAAATTTTACACAGTAGCAGTCAACGTCGCCCTGAACAAGGATCCGTTGAAAATATTCACATATCTCTTAAGGAATAATTGAAATGAATTTTTTTAAATGAGGAAACGATCCATTTGCCCTGATGCACTTTGCACGTGGTGGTTGAAAAAGCTTACAGCACCTGGTATTCCCAGGCGGTCTCCCATCCAAGTACTAACCAGGCCCGACCCTGCTTAGCTTCCGAGATCAGACGAGATCGGGCGTGTTCAGGGTGGTATGGCCGTAAGCGGAATAGTAGTCAACAAACACTCTATTTATGCTGATGCACTTTGACAGTGAGCTGACTTTGTTGCGAAAAAAGTCACTTTTTGCCCAAAAAGTATCTCTGAATGACTTGAAATTTTACACAGTAGTAGTCAACGTCGCCCTGAACAAGGATCCGTTGAAAATATTCACATATCTCTTAAGGAATAATTGAAATGATTTTTTTTAAATGAGGAAACGATCCATTTGCCCTGATGCACTTTGCACATGTGGTGGTTGAAAAAGCTTACAGCACCTGGTATTCCCAGGCGGTCTCCCATCCAAGTACTAACCAGGCCCGACCCTGCTTAGCTTCCGAGATCAGACGAGATCGGGCGTGTTCAGGGTGGTATGGCCGTAAGCTGAATAGTAGTCAACAAACACTCTATTTATGCTGATGCACTTTGACAGTGAGCTGACTTTGTTGCGAAAAAAGTCACTTTTTGCCCAAAAAGTATCTCTGAATGACTTGAAATTTTACACAGTAGTAGTCAACGTCGCCCTGAACAAGGATCCGTTGAAAATATTCACATATCTCTTAAGGAATAATTGAAATGAATTTTTTTAAATGAGGAAACGATCCATTTGCCCTGATGCACTTTGCACGTGGTGGTTGAAAAAGCTTACAGCACCTGGTATTCCCAGGCGGTCTCCCATCCAAGTACTAACCAGGCCCGACCCTGCTTAGCTTCCGAGATCAGACGAGATCGGGCGTGTTCAGGGTGGTATGGCCGTAAGCGGAATAGTAGTCAACAAACACTCTATTTATGCTGATGCACTTTGACAGTGAGCTGACTTTGTTGCGAAAAAAGTCACTTTTTGCCCAAAAAGTATCTCTGAATGACTTGAAATTTTACACAGTAGTAGTCAACGTCGCCCTGAACAAGGATCCGTTGAAAATATTCACATATCTCTTAAGGAATAATTGAAATGAATTTTTTTAAATGAGGAAACGATCCATTTGCCCTGATGCACTTTGCACGTGGTGGTTGAAAAAGCTTACAGCACCTGGTATTCCCAGGCGGTCTCCCATCCAAGTACTAACCAGGCCCGACCCTGCTTAGCTTCCGAGATCAGACGAGATCGGGCGTGTTCAGGGTGGTATGGCCGTAAGCGGAATAGTAGTCAACAAACACTCTATTTATGCTGATGCACTTTGACAGTGAGCTGACTTTGTTGCGAAAAAAGTCACTTTTTGCCCAAAAAGTATCTCTGAATGACTTGAAATTTTACACAGTAGCAGTCAACGTCGCCCTGAACAAGGATCCGTTGAAAATATTCACATATCTCTTAAGGAATAATTGAAATGAATTTTTTTAAATGAGGAAACGATCCATTTGCCCTGATGCACTTTGCACGTGGTGGTTGAAAAAGCTTACAGCACCTGGTATTCCCAGGCGGTCTCCCATCCAAGTACTAACCAGGCCCGACCCTGCTTAGCTTCCGAGATCAGACGAGATCGGGCGTGTTCAGGGTGGTATGGCCGTAAGCGGAATAGTAGTCAACAAACACTCTATTTATGCTGATGCACTTTGACAGTGAGCTGACTTTGTTGCGAAAAAAGTCACTTTTTGCCCAAAAAGTATCTCTGAATGACTTGAAATTTTACACAGTAGTAGTCAACGTCGCCCTGAACAAGGATCCGTTGAAAATATTCACATATCTCTTAAGGAATAATTGAAATGATTTTTTTTAAATGAGGAAACGATCCATTTGCCCTGATGCACTTTGCACATGTGGTGGTTGAAAAAGCTTACAGCACCTGGTATTCCCAGGCGGTCTCCCATCCAAGTACTAACCAGGCCCGACCCTGCTTAGCTTCCGAGATCAGACGAGATCGGGCGTGTTCAGGGTGGTATGGCCGTAAGCTGAATAGTAGTCAACAAACACTCTATTTATGCTGATGCACTTTGACAGTGAGCTGACTTTGTTGCGAAAAAAGTCACTTTTTGCCCAAAAAGTATCTCTGAATGACTTGAAATTTTACACAGTAGTAGTCAACGTCGCCCTGAACAAGGATCCGTTGAAAATATTCACATATCTCTTAAGGAATAATTGAAATGAATTTTTTTAAATGAGGAAACGATCCATTTGCCCTGATGCACTTTGCACGTGGTGGTTGAAAAAGCTTACAGCACCTGGTATTCCCAGGCGGTCTCCCATCCAAGTACTAACCAGGCCCGACCCTGCTTAGCTTCCGAGATCAGACGAGATCGGGCGTGTTCAGGGTGGTATGGCCGTAAGCGGAATAGTAGTCAACAAACACTCTATTTATGCTGATGCACTTTGACAGTGAGCTGACTTTGTTGCGAAAAAAGTCACTTTTTGCCCAAAAAGTATCTCTGAATGACTTGAAATTTTACACAGTAGTAGTCAACGTCGCCCTGAACAAGGATCCGTTGAAAATATTCACATATCTCTTAAGGAATAATTGAAATGAATTTTTTTAAATGAGGAAACGATCCATTTGCCCTGATGCACTTTGCACGTGGTGGTTGAAAAAGCTTACAGCACCTGGTATTCCCAGGCGGTCTCCCATCCAAGTACTAACCAGGCCCGACCCTGCTTAGCTTCCGAGATCAGACGAGATCGGGCATGTTCAGGGTGGTATGGCCGTAAGCGGAATAGTAGTCAACAAACACTCTATTTATGCTGATGCACTTTGACAGTGAGCTGACTTTGTTGCGAAAAAAGTCACTTTTTGCCCAAAAAGTATCTCTGAATGACTTGAAATTTTACACAGTAGTAGTCAACGTCGCCCTGAACAAGGATCCGTTGAAAATATTCACATATCTCTTAAGGAATAATTGAAATGATTTTTTTTAAATGAGGAAACGATCCATTTGCCCTGATGCACTTTGCACATGTGGTGGTTGAAAAAGCTTACAGCACCTGGTATTCCCAGGCGGTCTCCCATCCAAGTACTAACCAGGCCCGACCCTGCTTAGCTTCCGAGATCAGACGAGATCGGGCGTGTTCAGGGTGGTATGGCCGTAAGCGGAATAGTAGTCAACAAACACTCTATTTATGCTGATGCACTTTGACAGTGAGCTGACTTTGTTGCGAAAAAAGTCACTTTTTGCCCAAAAAGTATCTCTGAATGACTTGAAATTTTACACAGTAGTAGTCAACGTCGCCCTGAACAAGGATCCGTTGAAAATATTCACATATCTCTTAAGGAATAATTGAAATGAATTTTTTTAAATGAGGAAACGATCCGTTTGCCCTGATGCACTTTGCACGTGGTGGTTGAAAAAGCTTACAGCACCTGGTATTCCCAGGCGATCTCCCATCCAAGTACTAACCAGGCCCGACCCTGCTTAGCTTCCGAGATCAGACGAGATCGGGCGTGTTCAGGGTGGTATGGCCGTAAGCGGAATAGTAGTCAACAAACACTCTATTTATGCTGATGCACTTTGACAGTGAGCTGACTTTGTTGCGAAAAAAGTCACTTTTTGCCCAAAAAGTATCTCTGAATGACTTGAAATTTTACACAGTAGTAGTCAACGTCGCCCTGAACAAGGATCCGTTGAAAATATTCACATATCTCTTAAGGAATAATTGAAATGAATTTTTTTAAATGAGGAAACGATCCATTTGCCCTGATGCACTTTGCACATGTGGTGGTTGAAAAAGCTTACAGCACCTGGTATTCCCAGGCGGTCTCCCATCCAAGTACTAACCAGGCCCGACCCTGCTTAGCTTCCGAGATCAGACGAGATCGGGCGTGTTCAGGGTGGTATGGCCGTAAGCGGAATAGTAGTCAACAAACACTCTATTTATGCTGATGCACTTTGACAGTGAGCTGACTTTGTTGCGAAAAAAGTCACTTTTTGCCCAAAAAGTATCTCTGAATGACTTGAAATTTTACACAGTAGTAGTCAACGTCGCCCTGAACAAGGATCCGTTGAAAATATTCACATATCTCTTAAGGAATAATTGAAATGAATTTTTTTAAATGAGGAAACGATCCATTTGCCCTGATGCACTTTGCACGTGGTGGTTGAAAAAGCTTACAGCACCTGGTATTCCCAGGCGGTCTCCCATCCAAGTACTAACCAGGCCCGACCCTGCTTAGCTTCCGAGATCAGACGAGATCGGGCGTGTTCAGGGTGGTATGGCCGTAAGCGGAATAGTAGTCAACAAACACTCTATTTATGCTGATGCACTTTGACAGTGAGCTGACTTTGTTGCGAAAAAAGTCACTTTTTGCCCAAAAAGTATCTCTGAATGACTTGAAATTTTACACAGTAGTAGTCAACGTCGCCCTGAACAAGGATCCGTTGAAAATATTCACATATCTCTTAAGGAATAATTGAAATGATTTTTTTTAAATGAGGAAACGATCCATTTGCCCTGATGCACTTTGCACATGTGGTGGTTGAAAAAGCTTACAGCACCTGGTATTCCCAGGCGGTCTCCCATCCAAGTACTAACCAGGCCCGACCCTGCTTAGCTTCCGAGATCAGACGAGATCGGGCGTGTTCAGGGTGGTATGGCCGTAAGCGGAATAGTAGTCAACAAACACTCTATTTATGCTGATGCACTTTGACAGTGAGCTGACTTTGTTGCGAAAAAAGTCACTTTTTGCCCAAAAAGTATCTCTGAATGACTTGAAATTTTACACAGTAGTAGTCAACGTCGCCCTGAACAAGGATCCGTTGAAAATATTCACATATCTCTTAAGGAATAATTGAAATGAATTTTTTTAAATGAGGAAACGATCCGTTTGCCCTGATGCACTTTGCACGTGGTGGTTGAAAAAGCTTACAGCACCTGGTATTCCCAGGCGATCTCCCATCCAAGTACTAACCAGGCCCGACCCTGCTTAGCTTCCGAGATCAGACGAGATCGGGCGTGTTCAGGGTGGTATGGCCGTAAGCGGAATAGTAGTCAACAAACACTCTATTTATGCTGATGCACTTTGACAGTGAGCTGACTTTGTTGCGAAAAAAGTCACTTTTTGCCCAAAAAGTATCTCTGAATGACTTGAAATTTTACACAGTAGTAGTCAACGTCGCCCTGAACAAGGATCCGTTGAAAATATTCACATATCTCTTAAGGAATAATTGAAATGAATTTTTTTAAATGAGGAAACGATCCATTTGCCCTGATGCACTTTGCACATGTGGTGGTTGAAAAAGCTTACAGCACCTGGTATTCCCAGGCGGTCTCCCATCCAAGTACTAACCAGGCCCGACCCTGCTTAGCTTCCGAGATCAGACGAGATCGGGCGTGTTCAGGGTGGTATGGCCGTAAGCGGAATAGTAGTCAACAAACACTCTATTTATGCTGATGCACTTTGACAGTGAGCTGACTTTGTTGCGAAAAAAGTCACTTTTTGCCCAAAAAGTATCTCTGAATGACTTGAAATTTTACACAGTAGTAGTCAACGTCGCCCTGAACAAGGATCCGTTGAAAATATTCACATATCTCTTAAGGAATAATTGAAATGAATTTTTTTAAATGAGGAAACGATCCATTTGCCCTGATGCACTTTGCACGTGGTGGTTGAAAAAGCTTACAGCACCTGGTATTCCCAGGCGGTCTCCCATCCAAGTACTAACCAGGCCCGACCCTGCTTAGCTTCCGAGATCAGACGAGATCGGGCGTGTTCAGGGTGGTATGGCCGTAAGCGGAATAGTAGTCAACAAACACTCTATTTATGCTGATGCACTTTGACAGTGAGCTGACTTTGTTGCGAAAAAAGTCACTTTTTGCCCAAAAAGTATCTCTGAATGACTTGAAATTTTACACAGTAGTAGTCAACGTCGCCCTGAACAAGGATCCGTTGAAAATATTCACATATCTCTTAAGGAATAATTGAAATGATTTTTTTTAAATGAGGAAACGATCCATTTGCCCTGATGCACTTTGCACGTGGTGGTTGAAAAAGCTTACAGCACCTGGTATTCCCAGGCGGTCTCCCATCCAAGTACTAACCAGGCCCGACCCTGCTTAGCTTCCGAGATCAGACGAGATCGGGCGTGTTCAGGGTGGTATGGCCGTAAGCGGAATAGTAGTCAACAAACACTCTATTTATGCTGATGCACTTTGACAGTGAGCTGACTTTGTTGCGAAAAAAGTCACTTTTTGCCCAAAAAGTATCTCTGAATGACTTGAAATTTTACACAGTAGTAGTCAACGTCGCCCTGAACAAGGATCCGTTGAAAATATTCACATATCTCTTAAGGAATAATTGAAATGAATTTTTTTAAATGAGGAAACGATCCATTTGCCCTGATGCACTTTGCACGTGGTGGTTGAAAAAGCTTACAGCACCTGGTATTCCCAGGCGGTCTCCCATCCAAGTACTAACCAGGCCCGACCCTGCTTAGCTTCCGAGATCAGACGAGATCGGGCGTGTTCAGGGTGGTATGGCCGTAAGCGGAATAGTAGTCAACAAACACTCTATTTATGCTGATGCACTTTGACAGTGAGCTGACTTTGTTGCGAAAAAAGTCACTTTTTGCCCAAAAAGTATCTCTGAATGACTTGAAATTTTACACAGTAGTAGTCAACGTCGCCCTGAACAAGGATCCGTTGAAAATATTCACATATCTCTTAAGGAATAATTGAAATGATTTTTTTTAAATGAGGAAACGATCCATTTGCCCTGATGCACTTTGCACATGTGGTGGTTGAAAAAGCTTACAGCACCTGGTATTCCCAGGCGGTCTCCCATCCAAGTACTAACCAGGCCCGACCCTGCTTAGCTTCCGAGATCAGACGAGATCGGGCGTGTTCAGGGTGGTATGGCCGTAAGCTGAATAGTAGTCAACAAACACTCTATTTATGCTGATGCACTTTGACAGTGAGCTGACTTTGTTGCGAAAAAAGTCACTTTTTGCCCAAAAAGTATCTCTGAATGACTTGAAATTTTACACAGTAGTAGTCAACGTCGCCCTGAACAAGGATCCGTTGAAAATATTCACATATCTCTTAAGGAATAATTGAAATGAATTTTTTTAAATGAGGAAACGATCCATTTGCCCTGATGCACTTTGCACGTGGTGGTTGAAAAAGCTTACAGCACCTGGTATTCCCAGGCGGTCTCCCATCCAAGTACTAACCAGGCCCGACCCTGCTTAGCTTCCGAGATCAGACGAGATCGGGCGTGTTCAGGGTGGTATGGCCGTAAGCGGAATAGTAGTCAACAAACACTCTATTTATGCTGATGCACTTTGACAGTGAGCTGACTTTGTTGCGAAAAAAGTCACTTTTTGCCCAAAAAGTATCTCTGAATGACTTGAAATTTTACACAGTAGTAGTCAACGTCGCCCTGAACAAGGATCCGTTGAAAATATTCACATATCTCTTAAGGAATAATTGAAATGAATTTTTTTAAATGAGGAAACGATCCATTTGCCCTGATGCACTTTGCACGTGGTGGTTGAAAAAGCTTACAGCACCTGGTATTCCCAGGCGGTCTCCCATCCAAGTACTAACCAGGCCCGACCCTGCTTAGCTTCCGAGATCAGACGAGATCGGGCGTGTTCAGGGTGGTATGGCCGTAAGCGGAATAGTAGTCAACAAACACTCTATTTATGCTGATGCACTTTGACAGTGAGCTGACTTTGTTGCGAAAAAAGTCACTTTTTGCCCAAAAAGTATCTCTGAATGACTTGAAATTTTACACAGTAGTAGTCAACGTCGCCCTGAACAAGGATCCGTTGAAAATATTCACATATCTCTTAAGGAATAATTGAAATGATTTTTTTTAAATGAGGAAACGATCCATTTGCCCTGATGCACTTTGCACATGTGGTGGTTGAAAAAGCTTACAGCACCTGGTATTCCCAGGCGGTCTCCCATCCAAGTACTAACCAGGCCCGACCCTGCTTAGCTTCCGAGATCAGACGAGATCGGGCGTGTTCAGGGTGGTATGGCCGTAAGCTGAATAGTAGTCAACAAACACTCTATTTATGCTGATGCACTTTGACAGTGAGCTGACTTTGTTGCGAAAAAAGTCACTTTTTGCCCAAAAAGTATCTCTGAATGACTTGAAATTTTACACAGTAGTAGTCAACGTCGCCCTGAACAAGGATCCGTTGAAAATATTCACATATCTCTTAAGGAATAATTGAAATGAATTTTTTTAAATGAGGAAACGATCCATTTGCCCTGATGCACTTTGCACGTGGTGGTTGAAAAAGCTTACAGCACCTGGTATTCCCAGGCGGTCTCCCATCCAAGTACTAACCAGGCCCGACCCTGCTTAGCTTCCGAGATCAGACGAGATCGGGCGTGTTCAGGGTGGTATGGCCGTAAGCGGAATAGTAGTCAACAAACACTCTATTTATGCTGATGCACTTTGACAGTGAGCTGACTTTGTTGCGAAAAAAGTCACTTTTTGCCCAAAAAGTATCTCTGAATGACTTGAAATTTTACACAGTAGTAGTCAACGTCGCCCTGAACAAGGATCCGTTGAAAATATTCACATATCTCTTAAGGAATAATTGAAATGAATTTTTTTAAATGAGGAAACGATCCATTTGCCCTGATGCACTTTGCACGTGGTGGTTGAAAAAGCTTACAGCACCTGGTATTCCCAGGCGGTCTCCCATCCAAGTACTAACCAGGCCCGACCCTGCTTAGCTTCCGAGATCAGACGAGATCGGGCGTGTTCAGGGTGGTATGGCCGTAAGCGGAATAGTAGTCAACAAACACTCTATTTATGCTGATGCACTTTGACAGTGAGCTGACTTTGTTGCGAAAAAAGTCACTTTTTGCCCAAAAAGTATCTCTGAATGACTTGAAATTTTACACAGTAGTAGTCAACGTCGCCCTGAACAAGGATCCGTTGAAAATATTCACATATCTCTTAAGGAATAATTGAAATGATTTTTTTTAAATGAGGAAACGATCCATTTGCCCTGATGCACTTTGCACATGTGGTGGTTGAAAAAGCTTACAGCACCTGGTATTCCCAGGCGGTCTCCCATCCAAGTACTAACCAGGCCCGACCCTGCTTAGCTTCCGAGATCAGACGAGATCGGGCGTGTTCAGGGTGGTATGGCCGTAAGCGGAATAGTAGTCAACAAACACTCTATTTATGCTGATGCACTTTGACAGTGAGCTGACTTTGTTGCGAAAAAAGTCACTTTTTGCCCAAAAAGTATCTCTGAATGACTTGAAATTTTACACAGTAGTAGTCAACGTCGCCCTGAACAAGGATCCGTTGAAAATATTCACATATCTCTTAAGGAATAATTGAAATGAATTTTTTTAAATGAGGAAACGATCCGTTTGCCCTGATGCACTTTGCACGTGGTGGTTGAAAAAGCTTACAGCACCTGGTATTCCCAGGCGATCTCCCATCCAAGTACTAACCAGGCCCGACCCTGCTTAGCTTCCGAGATCAGACGAGATCGGGCGTGTTCAGGGTGGTATGGCCGTAAGCGGAATAGTAGTCAACAAACACTCTATTTATGCTGATGCACTTTGACAGTGAGCTGACTTTGTTGCGAAAAAAGTCACTTTTTGCCCAAAAAGTATCTCTGAATGACTTGAAATTTTACACAGTAGTAGTCAACGTCGCCCTGAACAAGGATCCGTTGAAAATATTCACATATCTCTTAAGGAATAATTGAAATGATTTTTTTTAAATGAGGAAACGATCCATTTGCCCTGATGCACTTTGCACATGTGGTGGTTGAAAAAGCTTACAGCACCTGGTATTCCCAGGCGGTCTCCCATCCAAGTACTAACCAGGCCCGACCCTGCTTAGCTTCCGAGATCAGACGAGATCGGGCGTGTTCAGGGTGGTATGGCCGTAAGCGGAATAGTAGTCAACAAACACTCTATTTATGCTGATGCACTTTGACAGTGAGCTGACTTTGTTGCGAAAAAAGTCACTTTTTGCCCAAAAAGTATCTCTGAATGACTTGAAATTTTACACAGTAGTAGTCAACGTCGCCCTGAACAAGGATCCGTTGAAAATATTCACATATCTCTTAAGGAATAATTGAAATGAATTTTTTTAAATGAGGAAACGATCCGTTTGCCCTGATGCACTTTGCACGTGGTGGTTGAAAAAGCTTACAGCACCTGGTATTCCCAGGCGATCTCCCATCCAAGTACTAACCAGGCCCGACCCTGCTTAGCTTCCGAGATCAGACGAGATCGGGCGTGTTCAGGGTGGTATGGCCGTAAGCGGAATAGTAGTCAACAAACACTCTATTTATGCTGATGCACTTTGACAGTGAGCTGACTTTGTTGCGAAAAAAGTCACTTTTTGCCCAAAAAGTATCTCTGAATGACTTGAAATTTTACACAGTAGTAGTCAACGTCGCCCTGAACAAGGATCCGTTGAAAATATTCACATATCTCTTAAGGAATAATTGAAATGATTTTTTTTAAATGAGGAAACGATCCATTTGCCCTGATGCACTTTGCACATGTGGTGGTTGAAAAAGCTTACAGCACCTGGTATTCCCAGGCGGTCTCCCATCCAAGTACTAACCAGGCCCGACCCTGCTTAGCTTCCGAGATCAGACGAGATCGGGCGTGTTCAGGGTGGTATGGCCGTAAGCGGAATAGTAGTCAACAAACACTCTATTTATGCTGATGCACTTTGACAGTGAGCTGACTTTGTTGCGAAAAAAGTCACTTTTTGCCCAAAAAGTATCTCTGAATGACTTGAAATTTTACACAGTAGTAGTCAACGTCGCCCTGAACAAGGATCCGTTGAAAATATTCACATATCTCTTAAGGAATAATTGAAATGAATTTTTTTAAATGAGGAAACGATCCGTTTGCCCTGATGCACTTTGCACGTGGTGGTTGAAAAAGCTTACAGCACCTGGTATTCCCAGGCGATCTCCCATCCAAGTACTAACCAGGCCCGACCCTGCTTAGCTTCCGAGATCAGACGAGATCGGGCGTGTTCAGGGTGGTATGGCCGTAAGCGGAATAGTAGTCAACAAACACTCTATTTATGCTGATGCACTTTGACAGTGAGCTGACTTTGTTGCGAAAAAAGTCACTTTTTGCCCAAAAAGTATCTCTGAATGACTTGAAATTTTACACAGTAGTAGTCAACGTCGCCCTGAACAAGGATCCGTTGAAAATATTCACATATCTCTTAAGGAATAATTGAAATGAATTTTTTTAAATGAGGAAACGATCCATTTGCCCTGATGCACTTTGCACATGTGGTGGTTGAAAAAGCTTACAGCACCTGGTATTCCCAGGCGGTCTCCCATCCAAGTACTAACCAGGCCCGACCCTGCTTAGCTTCCGAGATCAGACGAGATCGGGCGTGTTCAGGGTGGTATGGCCGTAAGCGGAATAGTAGTCAACAAACACTCTATTTATGCTGATGCACTTTGACAGTGAGCTGACTTTGTTGCGAAAAAAGTCACTTTTTGCCCAAAAAGTATCTCTGAATGACTTGAAATTTTACACAGTAGTAGTCAACGTCGCCCTGAACAAGGATCCGTTGAAAATATTCACATATCTCTTAAGGAATAATTGAAATGAATTTTTTTAAATGAGGAAACGATCCATTTGCCCTGATGCACTTTGCACATGTGGTGGTTGAAAAAGCTTACAGCACCTGGTATTCCCAGGCGGTCTCCCATCCAAGTACTAACCAGGCCCGACCCTGCTTAGCTTCCGAGATCAGACGAGATCGGGCGTGTTCAGGGTGGTATGGCCGTAAGCGGAATAGTAGTCAACAAACACTCTATTTATGCTGATGCACTTTGACAGTGAGCTGACTTTGTTGCGAAAAAAGTCACTTTTTGCCCAAAAAGTATCTCTGAATGACTTGAAATTTTACACAATAGTAGTCAACGTCGCCCTGAACAAGGATCCGTTGAAAATATTCACATATCTCTTAAGGAATAATTGAAATGAATTTTTTTAAATGAGGAAACGATCCATTTGCCCTGATGCACTTTGCACGTGGTGGTTGAAAAAGCTTACAGCACCTGGTATTCCCAGGCGGTCTCCCATCCAAGTACTAACCAGGCCCGACCCTGCTTAGCTTCCGAGATCAGACGAGATCGGGCGTGTTCAGGGTGGTATGGCCGTAAGCGGAATAGTAGTCAACAAACACTCTATTTATGCTGATGCACTTTGACAGTGAGCTGACTTTGTTGCGAAAAAAGTCACTTTTTGCCCAAAAAGTATCTCTGAATGACTTGAAATTTTACACAGTAGTAGTCAACGTCGCCCTGAACAAGGATCCGTTGAAAATATTCACATATCTCTTAAGGAATAATTGAAATGATTTTTTTTAAATGAGGAAACGATCCATTTGCCCTGATGCACTTTGCACGTGGTGGTTGAAAAAGCTTACAGCACCTGGTATTCCCAGGCGGTCTCCCATCCAAGTACTAACCAGGCCCGACCCTGCTTAGCTTCCGAGATCAGACGAGATCGGGCGTGTTCAGGGTGGTATGGCCGTAAGCGGAATAGTAGTCAACAAACACTCTATTTATGCTGATGCACTTTGACAGTGAGCTGACTTTGTTGCGAAAAAAGTCACTTTTTGCCCAAAAAGTATCTCTGAATGACTTGAAATTTTACACAGTAGTAGTCAACGTCGCCCTGAACAAGGATCCGTTGAAAATATTCACATATCTCTTAAGGAATAATTGAAATGAATTTTTTTAAATGAGGAAACGATCCATTTGCCCTGATGCACTTTGCACGTGGTGGTTGAAAAAGCTTACAGCACCTGGTATTCCCAGGCGGTCTCCCATCCAAGTACTAACCAGGCCCGACCCTGCTTAGCTTCCGAGATCAGACGAGATCGGGCGTGTTCAGGGTGGTATGGCCGTAAGCGGAATAGTAGTCAACAAACACTCTATTTATGCTGATGCACTTTGACAGTGAGCTGACTTTGTTGCGAAAAAAGTCACTTTTTGCCCAAAAAGTATCTCTGAATGACTTGAAATTTTACACAGTAGTAGTCAACGTCGCCCTGAACAAGGATCCGTTGAAAATATTCACATATCTCTTAAGGAATAATTGAAATGATTTTTTTTAAATGAGGAAACGATCCATTTGCCCTGATGCACTTTGCACATGTGGTGGTTGAAAAAGCTTACAGCACCTGGTATTCCCAGGCGGTCTCCCATCCAAGTACTAACCAGGCCCGACCCTGCTTAGCTTCCGAGATCAGACGAGATCGGGCGTGTTCAGGGTGGTATGGCCGTAAGCTGAATAGTAGTCAACAAACACTCTATTTATGCTGATGCACTTTGACAGTGAGCTGACTTTGTTGCGAAAAAAGTCACTTTTTGCCCAAAAAGTATCTCTGAATGACTTGAAATTTTACACAGTAGTAGTCAACGTCGCCCTGAACAAGGATCCGTTGAAAATATTCACATATCTCTTAAGGAATAATTGAAATGAATTTTTTTAAATGAGGAAACGATCCATTTGCCCTGATGCACTTTGCACGTGGTGGTTGAAAAAGCTTACAGCACCTGGTATTCCCAGGCGGTCTCCCATCCAAGTACTAACCAGGCCCGACCCTGCTTAGCTTCCGAGATCAGACGAGATCGGGCGTGTTCAGGGTGGTATGGCCGTAAGCGGAATAGTAGTCAACAAACACTCTATTTATGCTGATGCACTTTGACAGTGAGCTGACTTTGTTGCGAAAAAAGTCACTTTTTGCCCAAAAAGTATCTCTGAATGACTTGAAATTTTACACAGTAGTAGTCAACGTCGCCCTGAACAAGGATCCGTTGAAAATATTCACATATCTCTTAAGGAATAATTGAAATGATTTTTTTTAAATGAGGAAACGATCCATTTGCCCTGATGCACTTTGCACATGTGGTGGTTGAAAAAGCTTACAGCACCTGGTATTCCCAGGCGGTCTCCCATCCAAGTACTAACCAGGCCCGACCCTGCTTAGCTTCCGAGATCAGACGAGATCGGGCGTGTTCAGGGTGGTATGGCCGTAAGCTGAATAGTAGTCAACAAACACTCTATTTATGCTGATGCACTTTGACAGTGAGCTGACTTTGTTGCGAAAAAAGTCACTTTTTGCCCAAAAAGTATCTCTGAATGACTTGAAATTTTACACAGTAGTAGTCAACGTCGCCCTGAACAAGGATCCGTTGAAAATATTCACATATCTCTTAAGGAATAATTGAAATGAATTTTTTTAAATGAGGAAACGATCCATTTGCCCTGATGCACTTTGCACATGTGGTGGTTGAAAAAGCTTACAGCACCTGGTATTCCCAGGCGGTCTCCCATCCAAGTACTAACCAGGCCCGACCCTGCTTAGCTTCCGAGATCAGACGAGATCGGGCGTGTTCAGGGTGGTATGGCCGTAAGCTGAATAGTAGTCAACAAACACTCTATTTATGCTGATGCACTTTGACAGTGAGCTGACTTTGTTGCGAAAAAAGTCACTTTTTGCCCAAAAAGTATCTCTGAATGACTTGAAATTTTACACAGTAGTAGTCAACGTCGCCCTGAACAAGGATCCGTTGAAAATATTCACATATCTCTTAAGGAATAATTGAAATGAATTTTTTTAAATGAGGAAACGATCCATTTGCCCTGATGCACTTTGCACGTGGTGGTTGAAAAAGCTTACAGCACCTGGTATTCCCAGGCGGTCTCCCATCCAAGTACTAACCAGGCCCGACCCTGCTTAGCTTCCGAGATCAGACGAGATCGGGCGTGTTCAGGGTGGTATGGCCGTAAGCGGAATAGTAGTCAACAAACACTCTATTTATGCTGATGCACTTTGACAGTGAGCTGACTTTGTTGCGAAAAAAGTCACTTTTTGCCCAAAAAGTATCTCTGAATGACTTGAAATTTTACACAGTAGTAGTCAACGTCGCCCTGAACAAGGATCCGTTGAAAATATTCACATATCTCTTAAGGAATAATTGAAATGATTTTTTTTAAATGAGGAAACGATCCATTTGCCCTGATGCACTTTGCACATGTGGTGGTTGAAAAAGCTTACAGCACCTGGTATTCCCAGGCGGTCTCCCATCCAAGTACTAACCAGGCCCGACCCTGCTTAGCTTCCGAGATCAGACGAGATCGGGCGTGTTCAGGGTGGTATGGCCGTAAGCTGAATAGTAGTCAACAAACACTCTATTTATGCTGATGCACTTTGACAGTGAGCTGACTTTGTTGCGAAAAAAGTCACTTTTTGCCCAAAAAGTATCTCTGAATGACTTGAAATTTTACACAGTAGTAGTCAACGTCGCCCTGAACAAGGATCCGTTGAAAATATTCACATATCTCTTAAGGAATAATTGAAATGAATTTTTTTAAATGAGGAAACGATCCATTTGCCCTGATGCACTTTGCACATGTGGTGGTTGAAAAAGCTTACAGCACCTGGTATTCCCAGGCGGTCTCCCATCCAAGTACTAACCAGGCCCGACCCTGCTTAGCTTCCGAGATCAGACGAGATCGGGCGTGTTCAGGGTGGTATGGCCGTAAGCTGAATAGTAGTCAACAAACACTCTATTTATGCTGATGCACTTTGACAGTGAGCTGACTTTGTTGCGAAAAAAGTCACTTTTTGCCCAAAAAGTATCTCTGAATGACTTGAAATTTTACACAGTAGTAGTCAACGTCGCCCTGAACAAGGATCCGTTGAAAATATTCACATATCTCTTAAGGAATAATTGAAATGAATTTTTTTAAATGAGGAAACGATCCATTTGCCCTGATGCACTTTGCACGTGGTGGTTGAAAAAGCTTACAGCACCTGGTATTCCCAGGCGGTCTCCCATCCAAGTACTAACCAGGCCCGACCCTGCTTAGCTTCCGAGATCAGACGAGATCGGGCGTGTTCAGGGTGGTATGGCCGTAAGCGGAATAGTAGTCAACAAACACTCTATTTATGCTGATGCACTTTGACAGTGAGCTGACTTTGTTGCGAAAAAAGTCACTTTTTGCCCAAAAAGTATCTCTGAATGACTTGAAATTTTACACAGTAGTAGTCAACGTCGCCCTGAACAAGGATCCGTTGAAAATATTCACATATCTCTTAAGGAATAATTGAAATGAATTTTTTTAAATGAGGAAACGATCCATTTGCCCTGATGCACTTTGCACGTGGTGGTTGAAAAAGCTTACAGCACCTGGTATTCCCAGGCGGTCTCCCATCCAAGTACTAACCAGGCCCGACCCTGCTTAGCTTCCGAGATCAGACGAGATCGGGCGTGTTCAGGGTGGTATGGCCGTAAGCGGAATAGTAGTCAACAAACACTCTATTTATGCTGATGCACTTTGACAGTGAGCTGACTTTGTTGCGAAAAAAGTCACTTTTTGCCCAAAAAGTATCTCTGAATGACTTGAAATTTTACACAGTAGTAGTCAACGTCGCCCTGAACAAGGATCCGTTGAAAATATTCACATATCTCTTAAGGAATAATTGAAATGATTTTTTTTAAATGAGGAAACGATCCATTTGCCCTGATGCACTTTGCACATGTGGTGGTTGAAAAAGCTTACAGCACCTGGTATTCCCAGGCGGTCTCCCATCCAAGTACTAACCAGGCCCGACCCTGCTTAGCTTCCGAGATCAGACGAGATCGGGCGTGTTCAGGGTGGTATGGCCGTAAGCGGAATAGTAGTCAACAAACACTCTATTTATGCTGATGCACTTTGACAGTGAGCTGACTTTGTTGCGAAAAAAGTCACTTTTTGCCCAAAAAGTATCTCTGAATGACTTGAAATTTTACACAGTAGTAGTGAACGTCGCCCTGAACAAGGATCCGTTGAAAATATTCACATATCTCTTAAGGAATAATTGAAATGAATTTTTTTAAATGAGGAAACGATCCGTTTGCCCTGATGCACTTTGCACGTGGTGGTTGAAAAAGCTTACAGCACCTGGTATTCCCAGGCGATCTCCCATCCAAGTACTAACCAGGCCCGACCCTGCTTAGCTTCCGAGATCAGACGAGATCGGGCGTGTTCAGGGTGGTATGGCCGTAAGCGGAATAGTAGTCAACAAACACTCTATTTATGCTGATGCACTTTGACAGTGAGCTGACTTTGTTGCGAAAAAAGTCACTTTTTGCCCAAAAAGTATCTCTGAATGACTTGAAATTTTACACAGTAGTAGTCAACGTCGCCCTGAACAAGGATCCGTTGAAAATATTCACATATCTCTTAAGGAATAATTGAAATGAATTTTTTTAAATGAGGAAACGATCCATTTGCCCTGATGCACTTTGCACGTGGTGGTTGAAAAAGCTTACAGCACCTGGTATTCCCAGGCGGTCTCCCATCCAAGTACTAACCAGGCCCGACCCTGCTTAGCTTCCGAGATCAGACGAGATCGGGCGTGTTCAGGGTGGTATGGCCGTAAGCGGAATAGTAGTCAACAAACACTCTATTTATGCTGATGCACTTTGACAGTGAGCTGACTTTGTTGCGAAAAAAGTCACTTTTTGCCCAAAAAGTATCTCTGAATGACTTGAAATTTTACACAGTAGTAGTCAACGTCGCCCTGAACAAGGATCCGTTGAAAATATTCACATATCTCTTAAGGAATAATTGAAATGAATTTTTTTAAATGAGGAAACGATCCATTTGCCCTGATGCACTTTGCACGTGGTGGTTGAAAAAGCTTACAGCACCTGGTATTCCCAGGCGGTCTCCCATCCAAGTACTAACCAGGCCCGACCCTGCTTAGCTTCCGAGATCAGACGAGATCGGGCGTGTTCAGGGTGGTATGGCCGTAAGCGGAATAGTAGTCAACAAACACTCTATTTATGCTGATGCACTTTGACAGTGAGCTGACTTTGTTGCGAAAAAAGTCACTTTTTGCCCAAAAAGTATCTCTGAATGACTTGAAATTTTACACAGTAGTAGTCAACGTCGCCCTGAACAAGGATCCGTTGAAAATATTCACATATCTCTTAAGGAATAATTGAAATGATTTTTTTTAAATGAGGAAACGATCCATTTGCCCTGATGCACTTTGCACATGTGGTGGTTGAAAAAGCTTACAGCACCTGGTATTCCCAGGCGGTCTCCCATCCAAGTACTAACCAGGCCCGACCCTGCTTAGCTTCCGAGATCAGACGAGATCGGGCGTGTTCAGGGTGGTATGGCCGTAAGCGGAATAGTAGTCAACAAACACTCTATTTATGCTGATGCACTTTGACAGTGAGCTGACTTTGTTGCGAAAAAAGTCACTTTTTGCCCAAAAAGTATCTCTGAATGACTTGAAATTTTACACAGTAGTAGTCAACGTCGCCCTGAACAAGGATCCGTTGAAAATATTCACATATCTCTTAAGGAATAATTGAAATGAATTTTTTTAAATGAGGAAACGATCCATTTGCCCTGATGCACTTTGCACGTGGTGGTTGAAAAAGCTTACAGCACCTGGTATTCCCAGGCGGTCTCCCATCCAAGTACTAACCAGGCCCGACCCTGCTTAGCTTCCGAGATCAGACGAGATCGGGCGTGTTCAGGGTGGTATGGCCGTAAGCGGAATAGTAGTCAACAAACACTCTATTTATGCTGATGCACTTTGACAGTGAGCTGACTTTGTTGCGAAAAAAGTCACTTTTTGCCCAAAAAGTATCTCTGAATGACTTGAAATTTTACACAGTAGTAGTCAACGTCGCCCTGAACAAGGATCCGTTGAAAATATTCACATATCTCTTAAGGAATAATTGAAATGAATTTTTTTAAATGAGGAAACGATCCATTTGCCCTGATGCACTTTGCACGTGGTGGTTGAAAAAGCTTACAGCACCTGGTATTCCCAGGCGGTCTCCCATCCAAGTACTAACCAGGCCCGACCCTGCTTAGCTTCCGAGATCAGACGAGATCGGGCGTGTTCAGGGTGGTATGGCCGTAAGCGGAATAGTAGTCAACAAACACTCTATTTATGCTGATGCACTTTGACAGTGAGCTGACTTTGTTGCGAAAAAAGTCACTTTTTGCCCAAAAAGTATCTCTGAATGACTTGAAATTTTACACAGTAGTAGTCAACGTCGCCCTGAACAAGGATCCGTTGAAAATATTCACATATCTCTTAAGGAATAATTGAAATGATTTTTTTTAAATGAGGAAACGATCCATTTGCCCTGATGCACTTTGCACATGTGGTGGTTGAAAAAGCTTACAGCACCTGGTATTCCCAGGCGGTCTCCCATCCAAGTACTAACCAGGCCCGACCCTGCTTAGCTTCCGAGATCAGACGAGATCGGGCGTGTTCAGGGTGGTATGGCCGTAAGCGGAATAGTAGTCAACAAACACTCTATTTATGCTGATGCACTTTGACAGTGAGCTGACTTTGTTGCGAAAAAAGTCACTTTTTGCCCAAAAAGTATCTCTGAATGACTTGAAATTTTACACAGTAGTAGTGAACGTCGCCCTGAACAAGGATCCGTTGAAAATATTCACATATCTCTTAAGGAATAATTGAAATGAATTTTTTTAAATGAGGAAACGATCCGTTTGCCCTGATGCACTTTGCACGTGGTGGTTGAAAAAGCTTACAGCACCTGGTATTCCCAGGCGGTCTCCCATCCAAGTACTAACCAGGCCCGACCCTGCTTAGCTTCCGAGATCAGACGAGATCGGGCGTGTTCAGGGTGGTATGGCCGTAAGCGGAATAGTAGTCAACAAACACTCTATTTATGCTGATGCACTTTGACAGTGAGCTGACTTTGTTGCGAAAAAAGTCACTTTTTGCCCAAAAAGTATCTCTGAATGACTTGAAATTTTACACAGTAGTAGTCAACGTCGCCCTGAACAAGGATCCGTTGAAAATATTCACATATCTCTTAAGGAATAATTGAAATGAATTTTTTTAAATGAGGAAACGATCCATTTGCCCTGATGCACTTTGCACGTGGTGGTTGAAAAAGCTTACAGCACCTGGTATTCCCAGGCGGTCTCCCATCCAAGTACTAACCAGGCCCGACCCTGCTTAGCTTCCGAGATCAGACGAGATCGGGCGTGTTCAGGGTGGTATGGCCGTAAGCGGAATAGTAGTCAACAAACACTCTATTTATGCTGATGCACTTTGACAGTGAGCTGACTTTGTTGCGAAAAAAGTCACTTTTTGCCCAAAAAGTATCTCTGAATGACTTGAAATTTTACACAGTAGTAGTCAACGTCGCCCTGAACAAGGATCCGTTGAAAATATTCACATATCTCTTAAGGAATAATTGAAATGAATTTTTTTAAATGAGGAAACGATCCATTTGCCCTGATGCACTTTGCACATGTGGTGGTTGAAAAAGCTTACAGCACCTGGTATTCCCAGGCGGTCTCCCATCCAAGTACTAACCAGGCCCGACCCTGCTTAGCTTCCGAGATCAGACGAGATCGGGCGTGTTCAGGGTGGTATGGCCGTAAGCGGAATAGTAGTCAACAAACACTCTATTTATGCTGATGCACTTTGACAGTGAGCTGACTTTGTTGCGAAAAAAGTCACTTTTTGCCCAAAAAGTATCTCTGAATGACTTGAAATTTTACACAGTAGTAGTCAACGTCGCCCTGAACAAGGATCCGTTGAAAATATTCACATATCTCTTAAGGAATAATTGAAATGAATTTTTTTAAATGAGGAAACGATCCATTTGCCCTGATGCACTTTGCACGTGGTGGTTGAAAAAGCTTACAGCACCTGGTATTCCCAGGCGGTCTCCCATCCAAGTACTAACCAGGCCCGACCCTGCTTAGCTTCCGAGATCAGACGAGATCGGGCGTGTTCAGGGTGGTATGGCCGTAAGCGGAATAGTAGTCAACAAACACTCTATTTATGCTGATGCACTTTGACAGTGAGCTGACTTTGTTGCGAAAAAAGTCACTTTTTGCCCAAAAAGTATCTCTGAATGACTTGAAATTTTACACAGTAGTAGTCAACGTCGCCCTGAACAAGGATCCGTTGAAAATATTCACATATCTCTTAAGGAATAATTGAAATGATTTTTTTTAAATGAGGAAACGATCCATTTGCCCTGATGCACTTTGCACGTGGTGGTTGAAAAAGCTTACAGCACCTGGTATTCCCAGGCGATCTCCCATCCAAGTACTAACCAGGCCCGACCCTGCTTAGCTTCCGAGATCAGACGAGATCGGGCGTGTTCAGGGTGGTATGGCCGTAAGCGGAATAGTAGTCAACAAACACTCTATTTATGCTGATGCACTTTGACAGTGAGCTGACTTTGTTGCGAAAAAAGTCACTTTTTGCCCAAAAAGTATCTCTGAATGACTTGAAATTTTACACAGTAGTAGTCAACGTCGCCCTGAACAAGGATCCGTTGAAAATATTCACATATCTCTTAAGGAATAATTGAAATGAATTTTTTTAAATGAGGAAACGATCCATTTGCCCTGATGCACTTTGCACGTGGTGGTTGAAAAAGCTTACAGCACCTGGTATTCCCAGGCGGTCTCCCATCCAAGTACTAACCAGGCCCGACCCTGCTTAGCTTCCGAGATCAGACGAGATCGGGCGTGTTCAGGGTGGTATGGCCGTAAGCGGAATAGTAGTCAACAAACACTCTATTTATGCTGATGCACTTTGACAGTGAGCTGACTTTGTTGCGAAAAAAGTCACTTTTTGCCCAAAAAGTATCTCTGAATGACTTGAAATTTTACACAGTAGTAGTCAACGTCGCCCTGAACAAGGATCCGTTGAAAATATTCACATATCTCTTAAGGAATAATTGAAATGAATTTTTTTAAATGAGGAAACGATCCATTTGCCCTGATGCACTTTGCACGTGGTGGTTGAAAAAGCTTACAGCACCTGGTATTCCCAGGCTGTCTCCCATCCAAGTACTAACCAGGCCCGACCCTGCTTAGCTTCCGAGATCAGACGAGATCGGGCGTGTTCAGGGTGGTATGGCCGTAAGCGGAATAGTAGTCAACAAACACTCTATTTATGCTGATGCACTTTGACAGTGAGCTGACTTTGTTGCGAAAAAAGTCACTTTTTGCCCAAAAAGTATCTCTGAATGACTTGAAATTTTACACAGTAGTAGTCAACGTCGCCCTGAACAAGGATCCGTTGAAAATATTCACATATCTCTTAAGGAATAATTGAAATGATTTTTTTTAAATGAGGAAACGATCCATTTGCCCTGATGCACTTTGCACATGTGGTGGTTGAAAAAGCTTACAGCACCTGGTATTCCCAGGCGGTCTCCCATCCAAGTACTAACCAGGCCCGACCCTGCTTAGCTTCCGAGATCAGACGAGATCGGGCGTGTTCAGGGTGGTATGGCCGTAAGCGGAATAGTAGTCAACAAACACTCTATTTATGCTGATGCACTTTGACAGTGAGCTGACTTTGTTGCGAAAAAAGTCACTTTTTGCCCAAAAAGTATCTCTGAATGACTTGAAATTTTACACAGTAGTAGTCAACGTCGCCCTGAACAAGGATCCGTTGAAAATATTCACATATCTCTTAAGGAATAATTGAAATGATTTTTTTTAAATGAGGAAACGATCCATTTGCCCTGATGCACTTTGCACATGTGGTGGTTGAAAAAGCTTACAGCACCTGGTATTCCCAGGCGGTCTCCCATCCAAGTACTAACCAGGCCCGACCCTGCTTAGCTTCCGAGATCAGACGAGATCGGGCGTGTTCAGGGTGGTATGGCCGTAAGCGGAATAGTAGTCAACAAACACTCTATTTATGCTGATGCACTTTGACAGTGAGCTGACTTTGTTGCGAAAAAAGTCACTTTTTGCCCAAAAAGTATCTCTGAATGACTTGAAATTTTACACAGTAGTAGTCAACGTCGCCCTGAACAAGGATCCGTTGAAAATATTCACATATCTCTTAAGGAATAATTGAAATGATTTTTTTTAAATGAGGAAACGATCCATTTGCCCTGATGCACTTTGCACGTGGTGGTTGAAAAAGCTTACAGCACCTGGTATTCCCAGGCGATCTCCCATCCAAGTACTAACCAGGCCCGACCCTGCTTAGCTTCCGAGATCAGACGAGATCGGGCGTGTTCAGGGTGGTATGGCCGTAAGCGGAATAGTAGTCAACAAACACTCTATTTATGCTGATGCACTTTGACAGTGAGCTGACTTTGTTGCGAAAAAAGTCACTTTTTGCCCAAAAAGTATCTCTGAATGACTTGAAATTTTACACAGTAGTAGTCAACGTCGCCCTGAACAAGGATCCGTTGAAAATATTCACATATCTCTTAAGGAATAATTGAAATGAATTTTTTTAAATGAGGAAACGATCCATTTGCCCTGATGCACTTTGCACGTGGTGGTTGAAAAAGCTTACAGCACCTGGTATTCCCAGGCGGTCTCCCATCCAAGTACTAACCAGGCCCGACCCTGCTTAGCTTCCGAGATCAGACGAGATCGGGCGTGTTCAGGGTGGTATGGCCGTAAGCGGAATAGTAGTCAACAAACACTCTATTTATGCTGATGCACTTTGACAGTGAGCTGACTTTGTTGCGAAAAAAGTCACTTTTTGCCCAAAAAGTATCTCTGAATGACTTGAAATTTTACACAGTAGTAGTCAACGTCGCCCTGAACAAGGATCCGTTGAAAATATTCACATATCTCTTAAGGAATAATTGAAATGAATTTTTTTAAATGAGGAAACGATCCATTTGCCCTGATGCACTTTGCACGTGGTGGTTGAAAAAGCTTACAGCACCTGGTATTCCCAGGCTGTCTCCCATCCAAGTACTAACCAGGCCCGACCCTGCTTAGCTTCCGAGATCAGACGAGATCGGGCGTGTTCAGGGTGGTATGGCCGTAAGCGGAATAGTAGTCAACAAACACTCTATTTATGCTGATGCACTTTGACAGTGAGCTGACTTTGTTGCGAAAAAAGTCACTTTTTGCCCAAAAAGTATCTCTGAATGACTTGAAATTTTACACAGTAGTAGTCAACGTCGCCCTGAACAAGGATCCGTTGAAAATATTCACATATCTCTTAAGGAATAATTGAAATGATTTTTTTTAAATGAGGAAACGATCCATTTGCCCTGATGCACTTTGCACATGTGGTGGTTGAAAAAGCTTACAGCACCTGGTATTCCCAGGCGGTCTCCCATCCAAGTACTAACCAGGCCCGACCCTGCTTAGCTTCCGAGATCAGACGAGATCGGGCGTGTTCAGGGTGGTATGGCCGTAAGCGGAATAGTAGTCAACAAACACTCTATTTATGCTGATGCACTTTGACAGTGAGCTGACTTTGTTGCGAAAAAAGTCACTTTTTGCCCAAAAAGTATCTCTGAATGACTTGAAATTTTACACAGTAGTAGTCAACGTCGCCCTGAACAAGGATCCGTTGAAAATATTCACATATCTCTTAAGGAATAATTGAAATGAATTTTTTTAAATGAGGAAACGATCCATTTGCCCTGATGCACTTTGCACGTGGTGGTTGAAAAAGCTTACAGCACCTGGTATTCCCAGGCGGTCTCCCATCCAAGTACTAACCAGGCCCGACCCTGCTTAGCTTCCGAGATCAGACGAGATCGGGCGTGTTCAGGGTGGTATGGCCGTAAGCGGAATAGTAGTCAACAAACACTCTATTTATGCTGATGCACTTTGACAGTGAGCTGACTTTGTTGCGAAAAAAGTCACTTTTTGCCCAAAAAGTATCTCTGAATGACTTGAAATTTTACACAGTAGTAGTCAACGTCGCCCTGAACAAGGATCCGTTGAAAATATTCACATATCTCTTAAGGAATAATTGAAATGATTTTTTTTAAATGAGGAAACGATCCATTTGCCCTGATGCACTTTGCACATGTGGTGGTTGAAAAAGCTTACAGCACCTGGTATTCCCAGGCGGTCTCCCATCCAAGTACTAACCAGGCCCGACCCTGCTTAGCTTCCGAGATCAGACGAGATCGGGCGTGTTCAGGGTGGTATGGCCGTAAGCGGAATAGTAGTCAACAAACACTCTATTTATGCTGATGCACTTTGACAGTGAGCTGACTTTGTTGCGAAAAAAGTCACTTTTTGCCCAAAAAGTATCTCTGAATGACTTGAAATTTTACACAGTAGTAGTGAACGTCGCCCTGAACAAGGATCCGTTGAAAATATTCACATATCTCTTAAGGAATAATTGAAATGAATTTTTTTAAATGAGGAAACGATCCGTTTGCCCTGATGCACTTTGCACGTGGTGGTTGAAAAAGCTTACAGCACCTGGTATTCCCAGGCGATCTCCCATCCAAGTACTAACCAGGCCCGACCCTGCTTAGCTTCCGAGATCAGACGAGATCGGGCGTGTTCAGGGTGGTATGGCCGTAAGCGGAATAGTAGTCAACAAACACTCTATTTATGCTGATGCACTTTGACAGTGAGCTGACTTTGTTGCGAAAAAAGTCACTTTTTGCCCAAAAAGTATCTCTGAATGACTTGAAATTTTACACAGTAGTAGTCAACGTCGCCCTGAACAAGGATCCGTTGAAAATATTCACATATCTCTTAAGGAATAATTGAAATGATTTTTTTTAAATGAGGAAACGATCCATTTGCCCTGATGCACTTTGCACATGTGGTGGTTGAAAAAGCTTACAGCACCTGGTATTCCCAGGCGGTCTCCCATCCAAGTACTAACCAGGCCCGACCCTGCTTAGCTTCCGAGATCAGACGAGATCGGGCGTGTTCAGGGTGGTATGGCCGTAAGCGGAATAGTAGTCAACA
>NC_139824.1:1337698-1357698 GCF_963457635.1 Microchirus variegatus
ACACAGTAGTAGTCAACGTCGCCCTGAACAAGGATCCGTTGAAAATATTCACATATCTCTTAAGGAATAATTGAAATGAATTTTTTTAAATGAGGAAACGATCCATTTGCCCTGATGCACTTTGCACGTGGTGGTTGAAAAAGCTTACAGCACCTGGTATTCCCAGGCGATCTCCCATCCAAGTACTAACCAGGCCCGACCCTGCTTAGCTTCCGAGATCAGACGAGATCGGGCGTGTTCAGGGTGGTATGGCCGTAAGCGGAATAGTAGTCAACAAACACTCTATTTATGCTGATGCACTTTGACAGTGAGCTGACTTTGTTGCGAAAAAAGTCACTTTTTGCCCAAAAAGTATCTCTGAATGACTTGAAATTTTACACAGTAGTAGTCAACGTCGCCCTGAACAAGGATCCGTTGAAAATATTCACATATCTCTTAAGGAATAATTGAAATGATTTTTTTTAAATGAGGAAACGATCCATTTGCCCTGATGCACTTTGCACATGTGGTGGTTGAAAAAGCTTACAGCACCTGGTATTCCCAGGCGGTCTCCCATCCAAGTACTAACCAGGCCCGACCCTGCTTAGCTTCCGAGATCAGACGAGATCGGGCGTGTTCAGGGTGGTATGGCCGTAAGCGGAATAGTAGTCAACAAACACTCTATTTATGCTGATGCACTTTGACAGTGAGCTGACTTTGTTGCGAAAAAAGTCACTTTTTGCCCAAAAAGTATCTCTGAATGACTTGAAATTTTACACAGTAGTAGTCAACGTCGCCCTGAACAAGGATCCGTTGAAAATATTCACATATCTCTTAAGGAATAATTGAAATGATTTTTTTTAAATGAGGAAACGATCCATTTGCCCTGATGCACTTTGCACATGTGGTGGTTGAAAAAGCTTACAGCACCTGGTATTCCCAGGCGGTCTCCCATCCAAGTACTAACCAGGCCCGACCCTGCTTAGCTTCCGAGATCAGACGAGATCGGGCGTGTTCAGGGTGGTATGGCCGTAAGCGGAATAGTAGTCAACAAACACTCTATTTATGCTGATGCACTTTGACAGTGAGCTGACTTTGTTGCGAAAAAAGTCACTTTTTGCCCAAAAAGTATCTCTGAATGACTTGAAATTTTACACAGTAGTAGTCAACGTCGCCCTGAACAAGGATCCGTTGAAAATATTCACATATCTCTTAAGGAATAATTGAAATGAATTTTTTTAAATGAGGAAACGATCCATTTGCCCTGATGCACTTTGCACGTGGTGGTTGAAAAAGCTTACAGCACCTGGTATTCCCAGGCGGTCTCCCATCCAAGTACTAACCAGGCCCGACCCTGCTTAGCTTCCGAGATCAGACGAGATCGGGCGTGTTCAGGGTGGTATGGCCGTAAGCGGGATAGTAGTCAACAAACACTCTATTTATGCTGATGCACTTTGACAGTGAGCTGACTTTGTTGCGAAAAAAGTCACTTTTTGCCCAAAAAGTATCTCTGAATGACTTGAAATTTTACACAGTAGTAGTCAACGTCGCCCTGAACAAGGATCCGTTGAAAATATTCACATATCTCTTAAGGAATAATTGAAATGATTTTTTTTAAATGAGGAAACGATCCATTTGCCCTGATGCACTTTGCACATGTGGTGGTTGAAAAAGCTTACAGCACCTGGTATTCCCAGGCGGTCTCCCATCCAAGTACTAACCAGGCCCGACCCTGCTTAGTTTCCGAGATCAGACGAGATCGGGCGTGTTCAGGGTGGTATGGCCGTAAGCGGAATAGTAGTCAACAAACACTCTATTTATGCTGATGCACTTTGACAGTGAGCTGACTTTGTTGCGAAAAAAGTCACTTTTTGCCCAAAAAGTATCTCTGAATGACTTGAAATTTTACACAGTAGTAGTCAACGTCGCCCTGAACAAGGATCCGTTGAAAATATTCACATATCTCTTAAGGAATAATTGAAATGAATTTTTTTAAATGAGGAAACGATCCATTTGCCCTGATGCACTTTGCACGTGGTGGTTGAAAAAGCTTACAGCACCTGGTATTCCCAGGCGATCTCCCATCCAAGTACTAACCAGGCCCGACCCTGCTTAGCTTCCGAGATCAGACGAGATCGGGCGTGTTCAGGGTGGTATGGCCGTAAGCGGAATAGTAGTCAACAAACACTCTATTTATGCTGATGCACTTTGACAGTGAGCTGACTTTGTTGCGAAAAAAGTCACTTTTTGCCCAAAAAGTATCTCTGAATGACTTGAAATTTTACACAGTAGTAGTCAACGTCGCCCTGAACAAGGATCCGTTGAAAATATTCACATATCTCTTAAGGAATAATTGAAATGATTTTTTTTAAATGAGGAAACGATCCATTTGCCCTGATGCACTTTGCACATGTGGTGGTTGAAAAAGCTTACAGCACCTGGTATTCCCAGGCGGTCTCCCATCCAAGTACTAACCAGGCCCGACCCTGCTTAGCTTCCGAGATCAGACGAGATCGGACGTGTTCAGGGTGGTATGGCCGTAAGCGGAATAGTAGTCAACAAACACTCTATTTATGCTGATGCACTTTGACAGTGAGCTGACTTTGTTGCGAAAAAAGTCACTTTTTGCGCAAAAAGTATCTCTGAATGACTTGAAATTTTACACAGTAGTAGTCAACGTCGCCCTGAACAAGGATCCGTTGAAAATATTCACATATCTCTTAAGGAATAATTGAAATGAATTTTTTTAAATGAGGAAACGATCCATTTGCCCTGATGCACTTTGCACATGTGGTGGTTGAAAAAGCTTACAGCACCTGGTATTCCCAGGCGGTCTCCCATCCAAGTACTAACCGGGCCCGACCCTGCTTAGCTTCCGAGATCAGACGAGATCGGGCCTGTTCAGGGTGGTATGGCCGTAAGCTGAATAGTAGTCAACAAACACTCTATTTATGCTGATGCACTTTGACAGTGAGCTGACTTTGTTGCGAAAAAAGTCACTTTTTGCGCAAAAAGTATCTCTGAATGACTTGAAATTTTACACAGTAGTAGTCAACGTCGCCCTGAACAAGGATCCGTTGAAAATATTCACATATCTCTTAAGGAATAATTGAAATGAATTTTTTTAAATGAGGAAACGATCCATTTGCCCTGATGCACTTTGCACATGTGGTGGTTGAAAAAGCTTACAGCACCTGGTATTCCCAGGCGGTCTCCCATCCAAGTACTAACCGGGCCCGACCCTGCTTAGCTTCCGAGATCAGACGAGATCGGGCCTGTTCAGGGTGGTATGGCCGTAAGCTGAATAGTAGTCAACAAACACTCTATTTATGCTGATGCACTTTGACAGTGAGCTGACTTTCTTCCGAAAAAAGTCACTTTTTGCCCAAAAAGTATCTCTGAATGACTTGAAATTTTACACAGTAGTAGTCAACGTCGCCCTGAACAAGGATCCGTTGAAAATATTCACATATCTCTTAAGGAATAATTGAAATGATTTTTTTTAAATGAGGAAACGATCCATTTGCCCTGATGCACTTTGCACGTGGTGGTTGAAAAAGCTTACAGCACCTGGTATTCCCAGGCGGTCTCCCATCCAAGTACTAACCAGGCCCGACCCTGCTTAGCTTCCGAGATCAGACGAGATCGGGCGTGTTCAGGGTGGTATGGCCGTAAGCGGAATAGTAGTCAACAAACACTCTATTTATGCTGATGCACTTTGACAGTGAGCTGACTTTGTTGCGAAAAAAGTCACTTTTTGCCCAAAAAGTATCTCTGAATGACTTGAAATTTTACACAGTAGTAGTCAACGTCGCCCTGAACAAGGATCCGTTGAAAATATTCACATATCTCTTAAGGAATAATTGAAATGATTTTTTTTAAATGAGGAAACGATCCATTTGCCCTGATGCACTTTGCACATGTGGTGGTTGAAAAAGCTTACAGCACCTGGTATTCCCAGGCGGTCTCCCATCCAAGTACTAACCAGGCCCGACCCTGCTTAGCTTCCGAGATCAGACGAGATCGGGCGTGTTCAGGGTGGTATGGCCGTAAGCGGAATAGTAGTCAACAAACACTCTATTTATGCTGATGCACTTTGACAGTGAGCTGACTTTGTTGCGAAAAAAGTCACTTTTTGCCCAAAAAGTATCTCTGAATGACTTGAAATTTTACACAGTAGTAGTCAACGTCGCCCTGAACAAGGATCCGTTGAAAATATTCACATATCTCTTAAGGAATAATTGAAATGAATTTTTTTAAATGAGGAAACGATCCATTTGCCCTGATGCACTTTGCACGTGGTGGTTGAAAAAGCTTACAGCACCTGGTATTCCCAGGCGATCTCCCATCCAAGTACTAACCAGGCCCGACCCTGCTTAGCTTCCGAGATCAGACGAGATCGGGCGTGTTCAGGGTGGTATGGCCGTAAGCGGAATAGTAGTCAACAAACACTCTATTTATGCTGATGCACTTTGACAGTGAGCTGACTTTGTTGCGAAAAAAGTCACTTTTTGCCCAAAAAGTATCTCTGAATGACTTGAAATTTTACACAGTAGTAGTCAACGTCGCCCTGAACAAGGATCCGTTGAAAATATTCACATATCTCTTAAGGAATAATTGAAATGAATTTTTTTAAATGAGGAAACGATCCATTTGCCCTGATGCACTTTGCACGTGGTGGTTGAAAAAGCTTACAGCACCTGGTATTCCCAGGCGATCTCCCATCCAAGTACTAACCAGGCCCGACCCTGCTTAGCTTCCGAGATCAGACGAGATCGGGCGTGTTCAGGGTGGTATGGCCGTAAGCGGAATAGTAGTCAACAAACACTCTATTTATGCTGATGCACTTTGACAGTGAGCTGACTTTGTTGCGAAAAAAGTCACTTTTTGCCCAAAAAGTATCTCTGAATGACTTGAAATTTTACACAGTAGTAGTCAACGTCGCCCTGAACAAGGATCCGTTGAAAATATTCACATATCTCTTAAGGAATAATTGAAATGAATTTTTTTAAATGAGGAAACGATCCATTTGCCCTGATGCACTTTGCACGTGGTGGTTGAAAAAGCTTACAGCACCTGGTATTCCCAGGCGATCTCCCATCCAAGTACTAACCAGGCCCGACCCTGCTTAGCTTCCGAGATCAGACGAGATCGGGCGTGTTCAGGGTGGTATGGCCGTAAGCGGAATAGTAGTCAACAAACACTCTATTTATGCTGATGCACTTTGACAGTGAGCTGACTTTGTTGCGAAAAAAGTCACTTTTTGCCCAAAAAGTATCTCTGAATGACTTGAAATTTTACACAGTAGTAGTCAACGTCGCCCTGAACAAGGATCCGTTGAAAATATTCACATATCTCTTAAGGAATAATTGAAATGAATTTTTTTAAATGAGGAAACGATCCATTTGCCCTGATGCACTTTGCACGTGGTGGTTGAAAAAGCTTACAGCACCTGGTATTCCCAGGCGGTCTCCCATCCAAGTACTAACCAGGCCCGACCCTGCTTAGCTTCCGAGATCAGATGAGATCGGGCGTGTTCAGGGTGGTATGGCCGTAAGCGGAATAGTAGTCAACAAACACTCTATTTATGCTGATGCACTTTGACAGTGAGCTGACTTTGTTGCGAAAAAAGTCACTTTTTGCCCAAAAAGTATCTCTGAATGACTTGAAATTTTACACAGTAGTAGTCAACGTCGCCCTGAACAAGGATCCGTTGAAAATATTCACATATCTCTTAAGGAATAATTGAAATGATTTTTTTTAAATGAGGAAACGATCCATTTGCCCTGATGCACTTTGCACATGTGGTGGTTGAAAAAGCTTACAGCACCTGGTATTCCCAGGCGGTCTCCCATCCAAGTACTAACCAGGCCCGACCCTGCTTAGCTTCCGAGATCAGACGAGATCGGGCGTGTTCAGGGTGGTATGGCCGTAAGCGGAATAGTAGTCAACAAACACTCTATTTATGCTGATGCACTTTGACAGTGAGCTGACTTTGTTGCGAAAAAAGTCACTTTTTGCCCAAAAAGTATCTCTGAATGACTTGAAATTTTACACAGTAGTAGTCAACGTCGCCCTGAACAAGGATCCGTTGAAAATATTCACATATCTCTTAAGGAATAATTGAAATGAATTTTTTTAAATGAGGAAACGATCCATTTGCCCTGATGCACTTTGCACGTGGTGGTTGAAAAAGCTTACAGCACCTGGTATTCCCAGGCGGTCTCCCATCCAAGTACTAACCAGGCCCGACCCTGCTTAGCTTCCGAGATCAGACGAGATCGGGCGTGTTCAGGGTGGTATGGCCGTAAGCGGAATAGTAGTCAACAAACACTCTATTTATGCTGATGCACTTTGACAGTGAGCTGACTTTGTTGCGAAAAAAGTCACTTTTTGCCCAAAAAGTATCTCTGAATGACTTGAAATTTTACACAGTAGTAGTCAACGTCGCCCTGAACAAGGATCCGTTGAAAATATTCACATATCTCTTAAGGAATAATTGAAATGATTTTTTTTAAATGAGGAAACGATCCATTTGCCCTGATGCACTTTGCACATGTGGTGGTTGAAAAAGCTTACAGCACCTGGTATTCCCAGGCGGTCTCCCATCCAAGTACTAACCAGGCCCGACCCTGCTTAGCTTCCGAGATCAGACGAGATCGGGCGTGTTCAGGGTGGTATGGCCGTAAGCGGAATAGTAGTCAACAAACACTCTATTTATGCTGATGCACTTTGACAGTGAGCTGACTTTGTTGCGAAAAAAGTCACTTTTTGCCCAAAAAGTATCTCTGAATGACTTGAAATTTTACACAGTAGTAGTCAACGTCGCCCTGAACAAGGATCCGTTGAAAATATTCACATATCTCTTAAGGAATAATTGAAATGAATTTTTTTAAATGAGGAAACGATCCATTTGCCCTGATGCACTTTGCACGTGGTGGTTGAAAAAGCTTACAGCACCTGGTATTCCCAGGCGATCTCCCATCCAAGTACTAACCAGGCCCGACCCTGCTTAGCTTCCGAGATCAGACGAGATCGGGCGTGTTCAGGGTGGTATGGCCGTAAGCGGAATAGTAGTCAACAAACACTCTATTTATGCTGATGCACTTTGACAGTGAGCTGACTTTGTTGCGAAAAAAGTCACTTTTTGCCCAAAAAGTATCTCTGAATGACTTGAAATTTTACACAGTAGTAGTCAACGTCGCCCTGAACAAGGATCCGTTGAAAATATTCACATATCTCTTAAGGAATAATTGAAATGATTTTTTTTAAATGAGGAAACGATCCATTTGCCCTGATGCACTTTGCACATGTGGTGGTTGAAAAAGCTTACAGCACCTGGTATTCCCAGGCGGTCTCCCATCCAAGTACTAACCAGGCCCGACCCTGCTTAGCTTCCGAGATCAGACGAGATCGGGCGTGTTCAGGGTGGTATGGCCGTAAGCGGAATAGTAGTCAACAAACACTCTATTTATGCTGATGCACTTTGACAGTGAGCTGACTTTGTTGCGAAAAAAGTCACTTTTTGCCCAAAAAGTATCTCTGAATGACTTGAAATTTTACACAGTAGTAGTCAACGTCGCCCTGAACAAGGATCCGTTGAAAATATTCACATATCTCTTAAGGAATAATTGAAATGAATTTTTTTAAATGAGGAAACGATCCATTTGCCCTGATGCACTTTGCACGTGGTGGTTGAAAAAGCTTACAGCACCTGGTATTCCCAGGCGATCTCCCATCCAAGTACTAACCAGGCCCGACCCTGCTTAGCTTCCGAGATCAGACGAGATCGGGCGTGTTCAGGGTGGTATGGCCGTAAGCGGAATAGTAGTCAACAAACACTCTATTTATGCTGATGCACTTTGACAGTGAGCTGACTTTGTTGCGAAAAAAGTCACTTTTTGCCCAAAAAGTATCTCTGAATGACTTGAAATTTTACACAGTAGTAGTCAACGTCGCCCTGAACAAGGATCCGTTGAAAATATTCACATATCTCTTAAGGAATAATTGAAATGATTTTTTTTAAATGAGGAAACGATCCATTTGCCCTGATGCACTTTGCACATGTGGTGGTTGAAAAAGCTTACAGCACCTGGTATTCCCAGGCGGTCTCCCATCCAAGTACTAACCAGGCCCGACCCTGCTTAGCTTCCGAGATCAGACGAGATCGGGCGTGTTCAGGGTGGTATGGCCGTAAGCGGAATAGTAGTCAACAAACACTCTATTTATGCTGATGCACTTTGACAGTGAGCTGACTTTGTTGCGAAAAAAGTCACTTTTTGCCCAAAAAGTATCTCTGAATGACTTGAAATTTTACACAGTAGTAGTCAACGTCGCCCTGAACAAGGATCCGTTGAAAATATTCACATATCTCTTAAGGAATAATTGAAATGATTTTTTTTAAATGAGGAAACGATCCATTTGCCCTGATGCACTTTGCACATGTGGTGGTTGAAAAAGCTTACAGCACCTGGTATTCCCAGGCGGTCTCCCATCCAAGTACTAACCAGGCCCGACCCTGCTTAGCTTCCGAGATCAGACGAGATCGGGCGTGTTCAGGGTGGTATGGCCGTAAGCGGAATAGTAGTCAACAAACACTCTATTTATGCTGATGCACTTTGACAGTGAGCTGACTTTGTTGCGAAAAAAGTCACTTTTTGCCCAAAAAGTATCTCTGAATGACTTGAAATTTTACACAGTAGTAGTCAACGTCGCCCTGAACAAGGATCCGTTGAAAATATTCACATATCTCTTAAGGAATAATTGAAATGAATTTTTTTAAATGAGGAAACGATCCATTTGCCCTGATGCACTTTGCACATGTGGTGGTTGAAAAAGCTTACAGCACCTGGTATTCCCAGGCGGTCTCCCATCCAAGTACTAACCAGGCCCGACCCTGCTTAGCTTCCGAGATCAGACGAGATCGGGCGTGTTCAGGGTGGTATGGCCGTAAGCGGAATAGTAGTCAACAAACACTCTATTTATGCTGATGCACTTTGACAGTGAGCTGACTTTGTTGCGAAAAAAGTCACTTTTTGCCCAAAAAGTATCTCTGAATGACTTGAAATTTTACACAGTAGTAGTCAACGTCGCCCTGAACAAGGATCCGTTGAAAATATTCACATATCTCTTAAGGAATAATTGAAATGAATTGTTTTAAATGAGGAAACGATCCATTTGCCCTGATGCACTTTGCACATGTGGTGGTTGAAAAAGCTTACAGCACCTGGTATTCCCAGGCGGTCTCCCATCCAAGTACTAACCAGGCCCGACCCTGCTTAGCTTCCGAGATCAGACGAGATCGGGCGTGTTCAGGGTGGTATGGCCGTAAGCGGAATAGTAGTCAACAAACACTCTATTTATGCTGATGCACTTTGACAGTGAGCTGACTTTGTTGCGAAAAAAGTCACTTTTTGCCCAAAAAGTATCTCTGAATGACTTGAAATTTTACACAGTAGTAGTCAACGTCGCCCTGAACAAGGATCCGTTGAAAATATTCACATATCTCTTAAGGAATAATTGAAATGAATTTTTTTAAATGAGGAAACGATCCATTTGCCCTGATGCACTTTGCACGTGGTGGTTGAAAAAGCTTACAGCACCTGGTATTCCCAGGCGATCTCCCATCCAAGTACTAACCAGGCCCGACCCTGCTTAGCTTCCGAGATCAGACGAGATCGGGCGTGTTCAGGGTGGTATGGCCGTAAGCGGAATAGTAGTCAACAAACACTCTATTTATGCTGATGCACTTTGACAGTGAGCTGACTTTGTTGCGAAAAAAGTCACTTTTTGCCCAAAAAGTATCTCTGAATGACTTGAAATTTTACACAGTAGTAGTCAACGTCGCCCTGAACAAGGATCCGTTGAAAATATTCACATATCTCTTAAGGAATAATTGAAATGAATTTTTTTAAATGAGGAAACGATCCATTTGCCCTGATGCACTTTGCACGTGGTGGTTGAAAAAGCTTACAGCACCTGGTATTCCCAGGCGATCTCCCATCCAAGTACTAACCAGGCCCGACCCTGCTTAGCTTCCGAGATCAGACGAGATCGGGCGTGTTCAGGGTGGTATGGCCGTAAGCGGAATAGTAGTCAACAAACACTCTATTTATGCTGATGCACTTTGACAGTGAGCTGACTTTGTTGCGAAAAAAGTCACTTTTTGCCCAAAAAGTATCTCTGAATGACTTGAAATTTTACACAGTAGTAGTCAACGTCGCCCTGAACAAGGATCCGTTGAAAATATTCACATATCTCTTAAGGAATAATTGAAATGAATTTTTTTAAATGAGGAAACGATCCATTTGCCCTGATGCACTTTGCACGTGGTGGTTGAAAAAGCTTACAGCACCTGGTATTCCCAGGCGGTCTCCCATCCAAGTACTAACCAGGCCCGACCCTGCTTAGCTTCCGAGATCAGATGAGATCGGGCGTGTTCAGGGTGGTATGGCCGTAAGCGGAATAGTAGTCAACAAACACTCTATTTATGCTGATGCACTTTGACAGTGAGCTGACTTTGTTGCGAAAAAAGTCACTTTTTGCCCAAAAAGTATCTCTGAATGACTTGAAATTTTACACAGTAGTAGTCAACGTCGCCCTGAACAAGGATCCGTTGAAAATATTCACATATCTCTTAAGGAATAATTGAAATGATTTTTTTTAAATGAGGAAACGATCCATTTGCCCTGATGCACTTTGCACATGTGGTGGTTGAAAAAGCTTACAGCACCTGGTATTCCCAGGCGGTCTCCCATCCAAGTACTAACCAGGCCCGACCCTGCTTAGCTTCCGAGATCAGACGAGATCGGGCGTGTTCAGGGTGGTATGGCCGTAAGCGGAATAGTAGTCAACAAACACTCTATTTATGCTGATGCACTTTGACAGTGAGCTGACTTTGTTGCGAAAAAAGTCACTTTTTGCCCAAAAAGTATCTCTGAATGACTTGAAATTTTACACAGTAGTAGTCAACGTCGCCCTGAACAAGGATCCGTTGAAAATATTCACATATCTCTTAAGGAATAATTGAAATGAATTTTTTTAAATGAGGAAACGATCCATTTGCCCTGATGCACTTTGCACGTGGTGGTTGAAAAAGCTTACAGCACCTGGTATTCCCAGGCGGTCTCCCATCCAAGTACTAACCAGGCCCGACCCTGCTTAGCTTCCGAGATCAGACGAGATCGGGCGTGTTCAGGGTGGTATGGCCGTAAGCGGAATAGTAGTCAACAAACACTCTATTTATGCTGATGCACTTTGACAGTGAGCTGACTTTGTTGCGAAAAAAGTCACTTTTTGCCCAAAAAGTATCTCTGAATGACTTGAAATTTTACACAGTAGTAGTCAACGTCGCCCTGAACAAGGATCCGTTGAAAATATTCACATATCTCTTAAGGAATAATTGAAATGATTTTTTTTAAATGAGGAAACGATCCATTTGCCCTGATGCACTTTGCACATGTGGTGGTTGAAAAAGCTTACAGCACCTGGTATTCCCAGGCGGTCTCCCATCCAAGTACTAACCAGGCCCGACCCTGCTTAGCTTCCGAGATCAGACGAGATCGGGCGTGTTCAGGGTGGTATGGCCGTAAGCGGAATAGTAGTCAACAAACACTCTATTTATGCTGATGCACTTTGACAGTGAGCTGACTTTGTTGCGAAAAAAGTCACTTTTTGCCCAAAAAGTATCTCTGAATGACTTGAAATTTTACACAGTAGTAGTCAACGTCGCCCTGAACAAGGATCCGTTGAAAATATTCACATATCTCTTAAGGAATAATTGAAATGAATTTTTTTAAATGAGGAAACGATCCATTTGCCCTGATGCACTTTGCACGTGGTGGTTGAAAAAGCTTACAGCACCTGGTATTCCCAGGCGATCTCCCATCCAAGTACTAACCAGGCCCGACCCTGCTTAGCTTCCGAGATCAGACGAGATCGGGCGTGTTCAGGGTGGTATGGCCGTAAGCGGAATAGTAGTCAACAAACACTCTATTTATGCTGATGCACTTTGACAGTGAGCTGACTTTGTTGCGAAAAAAGTCACTTTTTGCCCAAAAAGTATCTCTGAATGACTTGAAATTTTACACAGTAGTAGTCAACGTCGCCCTGAACAAGGATCCGTTGAAAATATTCACATATCTCTTAAGGAATAATTGAAATGATTTTTTTTAAATGAGGAAACGATCCATTTGCCCTGATGCACTTTGCACATGTGGTGGTTGAAAAAGCTTACAGCACCTGGTATTCCCAGGCGGTCTCCCATCCAAGTACTAACCAGGCCCGACCCTGCTTAGCTTCCGAGATCAGACGAGATCGGGCGTGTTCAGGGTGGTATGGCCGTAAGCGGAATAGTAGTCAACAAACACTCTATTTATGCTGATGCACTTTGACAGTGAGCTGACTTTGTTGCGAAAAAAGTCACTTTTTGCCCAAAAAGTATCTCTGAATGACTTGAAATTTTACACAGTAGTAGTCAACGTCGCCCTGAACAAGGATCCGTTGAAAATATTCACATATCTCTTAAGGAATAATTGAAATGATTTTTTTTAAATGAGGAAACGATCCATTTGCCCTGATGCACTTTGCACATGTGGTGGTTGAAAAAGCTTACAGCACCTGGTATTCCCAGGCGGTCTCCCATCCAAGTACTAACCAGGCCCGACCCTGCTTAGCTTCCGAGATCAGACGAGATCGGGCGTGTTCAGGGTGGTATGGCCGTAAGCGGAATAGTAGTCAACAAACACTCTATTTATGCTGATGCACTTTGACAGTGAGCTGACTTTGTTGCGAAAAAAGTCACTTTTTGCCCAAAAAGTATCTCTGAATGACTTGAAATTTTACACAGTAGTAGTCAACGTCGCCCTGAACAAGGATCCGTTGAAAATATTCACATATCTCTTAAGGAATAATTGAAATGAATTTTTTTAAATGAGGAAACGATCCATTTGCCCTGATGCACTTTGCACATGTGGTGGTTGAAAAAGCTTACAGCACCTGGTATTCCCAGGCGGTCTCCCATCCAAGTACTAACCAGGCCCGACCCTGCTTAGCTTCCGAGATCAGACGAGATCGGGCGTGTTCAGGGTGGTATGGCCGTAAGCGGAATAGTAGTCAACAAACACTCTATTTATGCTGATGCACTTTGACAGTGAGCTGACTTTGTTGCGAAAAAAGTCACTTTTTGCCCAAAAAGTATCTCTGAATGACTTGAAATTTTACACAGTAGTAGTCAACGTCGCCCTGAACAAGGATCCGTTGAAAATATTCACATATCTCTTAAGGAATAATTGAAATGAATTGTTTTAAATGAGGAAACGATCCATTTGCCCTGATGCACTTTGCACATGTGGTGGTTGAAAAAGCTTACAGCACCTGGTATTCCCAGGCGGTCTCCCATCCAAGTACTAACCAGGCCCGACCCTGCTTAGCTTCCGAGATCAGACGAGATCGGGCGTGTTCAGGGTGGTATGGCCGTAAGCGGAATAGTAGTCAACAAACACTCTATTTATGCTGATGCACTTTGACAGTGAGCTGACTTTGTTGCGAAAAAAGTCACTTTTTGCCCAAAAAGTATCTCTGAATGACTTGAAATTTTACACAGTAGTAGTCAACGTCGCCCTGAACAAGGATCCGTTGAAAATATTCACATATCTCTTAAGGAATAATTGAAATGAATTGTTTTAAATGAGGAAACGATCCATTTGCCCTGATGCACTTTGCACATGTGGTGGTTGAAAAAGCTTACAGCACCTGGTATTCCCAGGCGGTCTCCCATCCAAGTACTAACCAGGCCCGACCCTGCTTAGCTTCCGAGATCAGACGAGATCGGGCGTGTTCAGGGTGGTATGGCCGTAAGCGGAATAGTAGACAACAAACACTCTATTTATGCTGATGCACTTTGACAGTGAGCTGACTTTGTTGCGAAAAAAGTCACTTTTTGCCCAAAAAGTATCTCTGAATGACTTGAAATTTTACACAGTAGTAGTCAACGTCGCCCTGAACAAGGATCCGTTGAAAATATTCACATATCTCTTAAGGAATAATTGAAATGAATTGTTTTAAATGAGGAAACGATCCATTTGCCCTGATGCACTTTGCACATGTGGTGGTTGAAAAAGCTTACAGCACCTGGTATTCCCAGGCGGTCTCCCATCCAAGTACTAACCAGGCCCGACCCTGCTTAGCTTCCGAGATCAGACGAGATCGGGCGTGTTCAGGGTGGTATGGCCGTAAGCGGAATAGTAGTCAACAAACACTCTATTTATGCTGATGCACTTTGACAGTGAGCTGACTTTGTTGCGAAAAAAGTCACTTTTTGCCCAAAAAGTATCTCTGAATGACTTGAAATTTTACACAGTAGTAGTCAACGTCGCCCTGAACAAGGATCCGTTGAAAATATTCACATATCTCTTAAGGAATAATTGAAATGAATTGTTTTAAATGAGGAAACGATCCATTTGCCCTGATGCACTTTGCACATGTGGTGGTTGAAAAAGCTTACAGCACCTGGTATTCCCAGGCGGTCTCCCATCCAAGTACTAACCAGGCCCGACCCTGCTTAGCTTCCGAGATCAGACGAGATCGGGCGTGTTCAGGGTGGTATGGCCGTAAGCGGAATAGTAGTCAACAAACACTCTATTTATGCTGATGCACTTTGACAGTGAGCTGACTTTGTTGCGAAAAAAGTCACTTTTTGCCCAAAAAGTATCTCTGAATGACTTGAAATTTTACACAGTAGTAGTCAACGTCGCCCTGAACAAGGATCCGTTGAAAATATTCACATATCTCTTAAGGAATAATTGAAATGAATTGTTTTAAATGAGGAAACGATCCATTTGCCCTGATGCACTTTGCACATGTGGTGGTTGAAAAAGCTTACAGCACCTGGTATTCCCAGGCGGTCTCCCATCCAAGTACTAACCAGGCCCGACCCTGCTTAGCTTCCGAGATCAGACGAGATCGGGCGTGTTCAGGGTGGTATGGCCGTAAGCGGAATAGTAGTCAACAAACACTCTATTTATGCTGATGCACTTTGACAGTGAGCTGACTTTGTTGCGAAAAAAGTCACTTTTTGTCCAAAAAGTATCTCTGAATGACTTGAAATTTTACACAGTAGTAGTCAACGTCGCCCTGAACAAGGATCCGTTGAAAATATTCACATATCTCTTAAGGAATAATTGAAATGAATTTTTTTAAATGAGGAAACGATCCATTTGCCCTGATGCACTTTGCACGTGGTGGTTGAAAAAGCTTACAGCACCTGGTATTCCCAGGCGGTCTCCCATCCAAGTACTAACCAGGCCCGACCCTGCTTAGCTTCCGAGATCAGACGAGATCGGGCGTGTTCAGGGTGGTATGGCCGTAAGCGGAATAGTAGACAACAAACACTCTATTTATGCTGATGCACTTTGACAGTGAGCTGACTTTGTTGCGAAAAAAGTCACTTTTTGCCCAAAAAGTATCTCTGAATGACTTGAAATTTTACACAGTAGTAGTCAACGTCGCCCTGAACAAGGATCCGTTGAAAATATTCACATATCTCTTAAGGAATAATTGAAATGAATTTTTTTAAATGAGGAAACGATCCATTTGCCCTGATGCACTTTGCACGTGGTGGTTGAAAAAGCTTACAGCACCTGGTATTCCCAGGCGATCTCCCATCCAAGTACTAACCAGGCCCGACCCTGCTTAGCTTCCGAGATCAGACGAGATCGGGCGTGTTCAGGGTGGTATGGCCGTAAGCGGAATAGTAGTCAACAAACACTCTATTTATGCTGATGCACTTTGACAGTGAGCTGACTTTGTTGCGAAAAAAGTCACTTTTTGCCCAAAAAGTATCTCTGAATGACTTGAAATTTTACACAGTAGTAGTCAACGTCGCCCTGAACAAGGATCCGTTGAAAATATTCACATATCTCTTAAGGAATAATTGAAATGATTTTTTTTAAATGAGGAAACGATCCATTTGCCCTGATGCACTTTGCACATGTGGTGGTTGAAAAAGCTTACAGCACCTGGTATTCCCAGGCGGTCTCCCATCCAAGTACTAACCAGGCCCGACCCTGCTTAGCTTCCGAGATCAGACGAGATCGGGCGTGTTCAGGGTGGTATGGCCGTAAGCGGAATAGTAGTCAACAAACACTCTATTTATGCTGATGCACTTTGACAGTGAGCTGACTTTGTTGCGAAAAAAGTCACTTTTTGCCCAAAAAGTATCTCTGAATGACTTGAAATTTTACACAGTAGTAGTCAACGTCGCCCTGAACAAGGATCCGTTGAAAATATTCACATATCTCTTAAGGAATAATTGAAATGATTTTTTTTAAATGAGGAAACGATCCATTTGCCCTGATGCACTTTGCACATGTGGTGGTTGAAAAAGCTTACAGCACCTGGTATTCCCAGGCGGTCTCCCATCCAAGTACTAACCAGGCCCGACCCTGCTTAGCTTCCGAGATCAGACGAGATCGGGCGTGTTCAGGGTGGTATGGCCGTAAGCGGAATAGTAGTCAACAAACACTCTATTTATGCTGATGCACTTTGACAGTGAGCTGACTTTGTTGCGAAAAAAGTCACTTTTTGCCCAAAAAGTATCTCTGAATGACTTGAAATTTTACACAGTAGTAGTCAACGTCGCCCTGAACAAGGATCCGTTGAAAATATTCACATATCTCTTAAGGAATAATTGAAATGATTTTTTTTAAATGAGGAAACGATCCATTTGCCCTGATGCACTTTGCACATGTGGTGGTTGAAAAAGCTTACAGCACCTGGTATTCCCAGGCGGTCTCCCATCCAAGTACTAACCAGGCCCGACCCTGCTTAGCTTCCGAGATCAGACGAGATCGGGCGTGTTCAGGGTGGTATGGCCGTAAGCGGAATAGTAGTCAACAAACACTCTATTTATGCTGATGCACTTTGACAGTGAGCTGACTTTGTTGCGAAAAAAGTCACTTTTTGCCCAAAAAGTATCTCTGAATGACTTGAAATTTTACACAGTAGTAGTCAACGTCGCCCTGAACAAGGATCCGTTGAAAATATTCACATATCTCTTAAGGAATAATTGAAATGATTTTTTTTAAATGAGGAAACGATCCATTTGCCCTGATGCACTTTGCACATGTGGTGGTTGAAAAAGCTTACAGCACCTGGTATTCCCAGGCGGTCTCCCATCCAAGTACTAACCAGGCCCGACCCTGCTTAGCTTCCGAGATCAGACGAGATCGGGCGTGTTCAGGGTGGTATGGCCGTAAGCGGAATAGTAGTCAACAAACACTCTATTTATGCTGATGCACTTTGACAGTGAGCTGACTTTGTTGCGAAAAAAGTCACTTTTTGCCCAAAAAGTATCTCTGAATGACTTGAAATTTTACACAGTAGTAGTCAACGTCGCCCTGAACAAGGATCCGTTGAAAATATTCACATATCTCTTAAGGAATAATTGAAATGAATTGTTTTAAATGAGGAAACGATCCATTTGCCCTGATGCACTTTGCACATGTGGTGGTTGAAAAAGCTTACAGCACCTGGTATTCCCAGGCGGTCTCCCATCCAAGTACTAACCAGGCCCGACCCTGCTTAGCTTCCGAGATCAGACGAGATCGGGCGTGTTCAGGGTGGTATGGCCGTAAGCGGAATAGTAGACAACAAACACTCTATTTATGCTGATGCACTTTGACAGTGAGCTGACTTTGTTGCGAAAAAAGTCACTTTTTGCCCAAAAAGTATCTCTGAATGACTTGAAATTTTACACAGTAGTAGTCAACGTCGCCCTGAACAAGGATCCGTTGAAAATATTCACATATCTCTTAAGGAATAATTGAAATGAATTGTTTTAAATGAGGAAACGATCCATTTGCCCTGATGCACTTTGCACATGTGGTGGTTGAAAAAGCTTACAGCACCTGGTATTCCCAGGCGGTCTCCCATCCAAGTACTAACCAGGCCCGACCCTGCTTAGCTTCCGAGATCAGACGAGATCGGGCGTGTTCAGGGTGGTATGGCCGTAAGCGGAATAGTAGTCAACAAACACTCTATTTATGCTGATGCACTTTGACAGTGAGCTGACTTTGTTGCGAAAAAAGTCACTTTTTGCCCAAAAAGTATCTCTGAATGACTTGAAATTTTACACAGTAGTAGTCAACGTCTCCCTGAACAAGGATCCGTTGAAAATATTCACATATCTCTTAAGGAATAATTGAAATGAATTGTTTTAAATGAGGAAACGATCCATTTGCCCTGATGCACTTTGCACATGTGGTGGTTGAAAAAGCTTACAGCACCTGGTATTCCCAGGCGGTCTCCCATCCAAGTACTAACCAGGCCCGACCCTGCTTAGCTTCCGAGATCAGACGAGATCGGGCGTGTTCAGGGTGGTATGGCCGTAAGCGGAATAGTAGACAACAAACACTCTATTTATGCTGATGCACTTTGACAGTGAGCTGACTTTGTTGCGAAAAAAGTCACTTTTTGCCCAAAAAGTATCTCTGAATGACTTGAAATTTTACACAGTAGTAGTCAACGTCGCCCTGAACAAGGATCCGTTGAAAATATTCACATATCTCTTAAGGAATAATTGAAATGAATTGTTTTAAATGAGGAAACGATCCATTTGCCCTGATGCACTTTGCACATGTGGTGGTTGAAAAAGCTTACAGCACCTGGTATTCCCAGGCGGTCTCCCATCCAAGTACTAACCAGGCCCGACCCTGCTTAGCTTCCGAGATCAGACGAGATCGGGCGTGTTCAGGGTGGTATGGCCGTAAGCGGAATAGTAGTCAACAAACACTCTATTTATGCTGATGCACTTTGACAGTGAGCTGACTTTGTTGCGAAAAAACTCACTTTTTGCCCAAAAAGTATCTCTGAATGACTTGAAATTTTACACAGTAGTAGTCAACGTCGCCCTGAACAAGGATCCGTTGAAAATATTCACATATCTCTTAAGGAATAATTGAAATGAATTTTTTTAAATGAGGAAACGATCCATTTGCCCTGATGCACTTTGCACATGTGGTGGTTGAAAAAGCTTACAGCACCTGGTATTCCCAGGCGGTCTCCCATCCAAGAACTAACCAGGCCCGACCCTGCTTAGCTTCCGAGATCAGACGAGATCGGGCGTGTTCAGGGTGGTATGGCCGTAAGCGGAATAGTAGTCAACAAACACTCTATTTATGCTGATGCCCTTTGACAGTGAGCTGACTTTGTTGCGAAAAAAGTCACTTTTTGCCCAAAAAGTATCTCTGAATGACTTGAAATTTTACACAGTAGTAGTCAACGTCTCCCTGAACAAGGATCCGTTGAAAATATTCACATATCTCTTAAGGAATAATTGAAATGAATTGTTTTAAATGAGGAAACGATCCATTTGCCCTGATGCACTTTGCACATGTGGTGGTTGAAAAAGCTTACAGCACCTGGTATTCCCAGGCGGTCTCCCATCCAAGTACTAACCAGGCCCGACCCTGCTTAGCTTCCGAGATCAGACGAGATCGGGCGTGTTCAGGGTGGTATGGCCGTAAGCGGAATAGTAGACAACAAACACTCTATTTATGCTGATGCACTTTGACAGTGAGCTGACTTTGTTGCGAAAAAAGTCACTTTTTGCCCAAAAAGTATCTCTGGATGACTTGAAATTTTACACAGTAGTAGTCAACGTCGCCCTGAACAAGGATCCGTTGAAAATATTCACATATCTCTTAAGGAATAATTGAAATGAATTGTTTTAAATGAGGAAACGATCCATTTGCCCTGATGCACTTTGCACATGTGGTGGTTGAAAAAGCTTACAGCACCTGGTATTCCCAGGCGGTCTCCCATCCAAGTACTAACCAGGCCCGACCCTGCTTAGCTTCCGAGATCAGACGAGATCGGGCGTGTTCAGGGTGGTATGGCCGTAAGCGGAATAGTAGTCAACAAACACTCTATTTATGCTGATGCACTTTGACAGTGAGCTGACTTTGTTGCGAAAAAAGTCACTTTTTGCCCAAAAAGTATCTCTGAATGACTTGAAATTTTAC